>NC_088885.1:160093540-160321228 GCF_037157495.1 Lathamus discolor | reverse complement strand
TGATGAGAGGGGCACGGAGTGGGATGGGAATGGGGATAAGGATGGGGTAGGACAGGATGGGGGGGGGTAAGGGTGGGCTTGGGGTGGGATGGGGATGGAGATGGGAATTAGATTAAGTGGGGACGGGAAAGGCATGGAATGGGATGGGATGGGTTTGGGATGGGTTGGGATATTATGGGATGCCCCCACCCCCCAGGAGAAGGGCGAGGTGCTGTGGGTGCTGGCGCTGGGATAGGATGGGATGGGGTTGGATGGGGCTGGGGAGCACTGGGATACACTGGGATGTGCTGGGTTGTGCAGGAGAAGGGTGTGGTGCTGCGGGCACGGGCACTGGGATGGGATGGGATGCACTGGGATGCACTGGGACGTGTTGGGATGCACTGGGATGCATTGGGATGCACTGGGACTCAATGGGATGCACTGGGATGCAATGAGATTCAATGGGATGCACTGGGATGCACTGGGATGCAATGGGATTCAATGGGATGCACAGGGACGCACTGGGATGCACTGGGACGCACTGGGATGCACTGGGACGCATTGGGATGCACTGGGACGCCCTGGGATGCATTGGGATGCATTGGGACGCACTGGGATACAATGGGATGCACTGGGATGCATCGGGATGCACTGGGATGCACTGGGATTCAATGGGACGCACTGGGACGCACTGGGATGCATTGGGATTCAATGGGACGCACTGGGACACACTGGGATGCATTGGGATTCAATGGGACGCACTGGGACGCACTGGGATGCCCTGGGATGCATTGGGATGCACTGGGACGCACTGGGATGCATTGGGATGCATTGGGACGCACTGGGATGCATTGGGAGGCACTGGGACGCACTGGGATGCACTGGGGTGCATTGGGATGCACTGGGACGCATTGGGATGCATTGGGACACACTGGGATGCACTGGAATGCATTGGGATGCATTGGGACGCACTGGGACGCACTGGGATGCACTGGGATGCATTGGGACGCACTGGGACGCACTGGGATGCACTGGGATGCATTGGGACGCACTGGGACGCACTGGGATGCATTGGGATGCACTGGGATGCACTGGGACGCATTGGGACGCACTGGGATGCATTGGGACGCAATGGGACGCACTGGGATGCACTGGGATGCATTGGGACGCACTGGGATGCACTGGGATGCATTGGGATGCACTGGGATGCACTGGGACGCATTGGGACGCACTGGGACACACTGGGATGCACTGGGATGCATTGGGACGCATTGGGATGCATTGGGACGCACTGGGGGACGCTCTGGGATGCTCGGGGCCGCATCGGGACGCTCGGGGCCCCCCTGCTGCCTTGGGCAGGAGAAGAGCGCGGTGCTGCGGGCGCTGGCGGCCAAGGCGCGCCTGGCGCAGGAGCTGCTGAACGGCATCCCCGGGATGCGGTGCAGCCCGGTGCAGGGCGCCATGTACTGCTTCCCCCGCGTGCAGCTGCCCCCGCGCGCCTGCGCCGCAGCCAGGGTGAGCGGGGATGGGGTGGGGTGGGGATGGGGATGGGGATGGGATGGGGATGGGATGGGGATGGGGATGGGATGGGGATGGGGATGGGGTGGGATGGGGATGGGATGGGGATGGGGATGGGGATGGGATGGGGATGGGATGGGATGGGATGGGGTGGGGATGGGATGGGGATGGGATGGGGATGGGGATGGGATGGGGATGGGGATGGGGTGGGATGGGGATGGGATGGGGATGGGGATGGGGATGGGATGGGGTGGGGATGGGATGGGGATGGGATGGGGATGGGATGGGATGGGGATGGGGATGGGATGGGGTGGGGATGGGATGGGGATGGGATGGGATGGGGATGGGATGGGATGGGGATGGGATGGGGATGGGATGGGGATGGGGATGGGATGGGGATGGGATGGGGATGGGATGGGGATGGGGATGGTGGGAATGGGAATGAGAATGGGGATGGAAATGGGAATGGTGGGGATGGGGATGGGATGGGGATGGTGGTAAATGGAGGTGGGAATGATGGGAAGTGGAGGTGGGGATGGGAAAGACGGAAAATGGAGGGGGTAATGGGGGACATGGGATGTAGGAATGGGAATGATGGACACTGTGGAGATGGGAATGATGGGAAATGGAGATGGGAATGAGGAGCATGTGATATGGGATGGGAATGATGGGAAGTGGAGATGGGAACGGGGGACAGGGAATATGGGATGGGAATGCTGAGAAAAGGAGATGGGAATGAAGGACATGGAGATGTGGGCTGGGAATGAGGGACCAGGGATTTGGGGGTGGGAATGATGGGAAGTGGAGATGGGAATGAGGGACGTGGGATGTGGGCTGGAATGATGCACGTGGGGATGCGGGGTGGGAATGATGGACACTGGGAATGGGAATGATGAGGAATGGAGAGGGGAATGGGGAACATGGGATGTGGGAATGAGGGACACTGTGGGGCTGGGGGTGATGGGCATGGGATGTGGGGTGGGAATGATGGGAAATGGAGATGGGAATGATGGACAATGTGGAATGGGAATGAGGGACATGGAGATGTGGGATGGGAATGATGGACAATATGGAATGGGAATGATGGACCTGGAGATGTGGGATGGGAATGAGGGACAACATGGGATGGGAATGATGGACAATGTGGGGTGGGAATGATGGACATGGAATGTGGAATGGGAATGATGGACATGGAGATGTGGGATGGGAATGATGGACATGGAATGTGGAATGGGAATGATGGACATGGAGATGTGGGATGGGAATGATGGGAAATGGAGATGGGAATGATGGACAATGTGGAATGGGAATGAGGGACATGGGATGTGGGATGGGAATGAGGGACAACATGGGATGGGAATGATGGACAATGTGGAATGGGAATGAGGGACATGGGATGTGGAATGGGAATGATGGACAACGTGGGATGGGAATGAGGGACATGGGATGTGGAATGGGAATGATGAGAAATGGACATGGGAATGAGGGACATGGGGATGTGGGAATGGGAATGGGGAACATGGGATGTGGGAATGATGGACACGGTGGGAATGGGAATGATGGGAAACAGAGATGGGAATGATGGAGATGGGGATGTGGGATGGGAATGATGGACAATGTGGAATAGGAATGATGGACATGGGATGTGGGATGGGAATGATGGGCAACGTGGGATGGGAATGATGGACATGGGAATGTGGGATGGGAATGAGGGACAATGTGGGGTGGGAATGATGGACATGGGATGTGGAATGGGAATGATGGGAAATGGAGATGGGAATGATGGAGATGGGGATATGGGATGGGAATGATGGAAATGGAAACGGGAATGATGGAGATGGGGATGGGAATGATGGGAAATGGAGATGGGAATGGGGCCATGGAGATGTGGGCTGGGAATGGGCCCCACGGCTGTGGGCCGGGCTCAATGTCTGTGGGTGCTGCCCCCCCCCCCCACCTCGCTATGGGTCCGGGTGCAGTGACCCCCCCCCCCCCCCCCACCGTGCCCCCCAGGCCGTGGGGCAGGCCCCGGACATGTTCTTCTGCATGAGGCTGCTGGAGGAGACCGGGATCTGCCTGGTGCCGGGCAGCGGCTTCGGGCAGCAAGAGGGCACCTTCCACTTCCGGTGCGTGCCCGCAGGGGGCGCCGTGGGGCAGGGGGGGTGCCGTGGGGCTGGACCCACAACTTGGGGGGGGGGGGTGTACAAGGTCTATGGGGTGGTGGGTGAGGGATGAGGGGGTTGCAGTGGGGCAGAGCTGGTGCTGTGGGGCTGGGGTTGATGAGAGATGGGGATATGGGGCTGGGGTGAAGGTTTGGGGTCCTTCTATGGGGCTGGACCCACAACCAAGCCCCCATTGATGGTGGTTGAGGTGGACACAGGGTCTATGGGGTGGTGGAGTGAGGGATGAGGGGGTTGCAGTGGGGCAGAGGTGGTGCTGTGGGGCTGGGGTTGATGAGAGATGGGGATATGGGGCTGGGGTGAAGGTTTGGGGTCCTTCTATGGGGCTGGACCCACAACTGAGCCCCCATTGGTGGTGGTGGGGGGTGCAAGGTCTATGGGGTGGTGGCTGAGGGATGAGGGGGTTGCAGTGGGGCAGAGGTGGTGCTCTGGGGCTGGGGTTGATTAGAGATGGGGATATGGGGCTGGGGTGAAGGTTTGGGGTCCTTCTATGGGGCTGGACCCACAACCAAGCCCCCACTGATGGTGGTTGAGGTGGACACAGGGTCTATGGGGTGGTGGAGTGAGGGATGAGGCCGTTGCAGTGGGGCAGAGCTGGTGCTGTGGGGCGGGGAATGATTAGAGATGGGGATGTGGGGCTGGGGTGAAGGTTTGGGGTCCATCCATGGGGCTGGACCCACAACCAAGGCGCCATGGACAGCGGCCATTGAGGTGGACACAAGGTCTATGGGGTGGTGGCTGAGGGATGAGGGGGTTGCAGTGGGGCGGAGGTGGTGCTGTGGGGCTAGGGCTGATTAGAGATGGGGCTATGGGGCTGGGGTGAAGGTTTGGGGTCCCTCCATGGGGCTGGACCCACAACCAAGCCCCCATTGATGGTGGTTGAGGTGGACACAGGGTCTATGGGGTGGTGGGTGAAGGATGAGGGGGTTGCAGTGGGGCAGAGGTGGTGCTGTGGGGCTGGGGTTGATTAGAGATGGGGATATGGGGCAGGGGTGAAGGTTTGGGGTCCTTCTATGGGGCTGGACCTACAACCGAGCCACCATGGACAGTGGCCATTGAGGTGGACACAAGGTCTATGGGGTGGTGGGTGAAGGATGAGGGGGTTGCAGTGGGGCAGAGCTGGTGCTGTGGGGCTGAGAATGATGAGAGATGGGGATATGGGGCTGGGAATGGTGGACCTGGGATCCATCCATGGGGCTGGACCCACAACCGAGCCCCCATTGATGGTGGTTGAGGTGGACACAAGGTCTATGGGGTGGTGGACAAGGCACCAGGGGGCTGTTGGGTGCCCCGGGGGTGGCTGCAGGAGGTGGTTGTGGGGCAGAGCTGGCACTTGGGGGGTGCCCCACATCTCGCCGCGCCCCCCAACCGGCCCCTGCCCCC
Source organism: Lathamus discolor (assembly GCF_037157495.1). Classification (NCBI taxonomy): domain Eukaryota; kingdom Metazoa; phylum Chordata; class Aves; order Psittaciformes; family Psittacidae; genus Lathamus; species Lathamus discolor. The sequence continues at coordinate 160,316,168 of NC_088885.1, read as the reverse complement.
CCAGGATGACGATCCTGCCCCCCATCGAGAAGCTCCAGCTCGTGCTCGAGAAGCTCGGCAGCTTCTACGCCAAGTTCGTCAAGGAGTTCTCCTAATGCCAACAGCGCCCCATAGAGCCCCATAGAGCCCCATAGAGCCCCATAGCCCCTGGGGGGGGGGACGACACACAGGACGGGGACATGACCCCAGTGTCCCCTGGACCCCATAATAAAGGGCTGTGACCAGCACCCATGGGTGTCCCCGTGCCCCACATCAGCCCTTGGGGGTCTCTATGGGGTGGTGGGTCCCATATGGGGGGGGGGTTATGGGGCTGGGGGGGGGGGTTGTGGGTTCTGCATCCCCCCAGGGGCCTCTTGGTGCCCCCCCATCCGCTCCTCCCTATGGACACCCCAATGCCCCACATTGAATGGGACCTGGAGCATCCTCACCCCTATGGGGGGGCCTCATCAGCACCCCCAGACTGGGACCTGGCCCCAAGAGCCCCATGGCCATGGGGTGCCCATGGACCCACAGCAGGTACTCAGTGCCCCATGGCCATGGGGTGCCCCATGGACCCACAGCAGGTACTCAGTGCCCCATGGCCATGGGGTGCCCATGGACCCACAGCAGGTACCCAGTGCCCCATGGCTATGGGGTGCACATGGACCCACAGCAGGTACCCAGTGCCCCATGGCCATGGGGTGCCCATGGGCCCACAGCAGGTACCCAGTGCCCCATGGCTATGGGGTGCACATGGACCCACAGCAGGTACCCAGTGCCCCATGGCCATGGGGTGCCCATGGACCCACAGCAGGTACCCAGTGCCCCATGGCTGTGGGGTGCCCATAGATGTGGGGCTGCTGTGGGTCCCATGGGGATCGAAGGGGCCATGGAGGCCAATGGGGACCTGTGGGTCGCTGTGGGTCCCATGGGGATCGAAGGGGCCATGGGTGCCAGTGGGGACGTGTGGGTCGCTGTGGGTCCCATAGGGATTGAAGGGGCCATGGGGGCCAATGGGGACCTGTGGGTCGCTGTGGGTCCCATGGGGATCGAAGGGGCCATGGGTGCCAATGGGGACCTGTGGGTCGCTGTGGGTCCCATAGGGTCCGGGTGGCCGTGGGGCTCCCTGTGCCCCACATTGTGCTGTTTCCAGCCCCATTGCCGGCCCCCCTGCATGGAGGGAGCCATCTCCCATCACCCCATGGACACCCACAGACAAACCAGGGCACCCACCTCATTAACACCCTCATTAACACCTCATTAGCACCCTCATTAGCACCCTCATTAACCCCCTCATTAACACCCCTCATTAACCCCTTATTAACCCCCTCATTAACCCCTCATTACCACCCTCATTGACACCCCTCATTAACCCCCTCATTAACACCCTCATTAACCCCCCTCATTAACACCCTCATTAACCCCCTCATTAACCCCCTCATTAACACCTCATTAACACCTCATTAACCCCCTCATTAACCCACTCATTAACACCTCATTAACCCCCTCATTAACCCCCTCATTAGCCCCTAATTAACCCCCTCATTAACACCCTCATTAACCCCTCATTACCACCCTCATTGACACCCCTCATTAACACCCTCATTAACACCCTCATTAACACCCTCATTAAACCCCTCATTAACACCCTCATTAACACCTCATTAACACCCTCATTAACCCCCTCATGCCCCATTAGCCCCAGTGACCCCAGTACCTGCCCCAGTACCACCCAGCTCCCCCCCCCCGCCCCATGGCCCTCCCCATCACCAACCTCATTGCCTGCCCCATTACCAGGCCAAATACCCCCTCATTAACACCCTAATTAACATCTCATTAACATACTCATTAACACCCTAATTAACACCCTCGGTAACAACTCATTAACAGCCTCATTACCCCTTTATCAGCCACCCCATTGCTCTCCCACCCTCATTAACACCCCATTAGCATCTCATCAGCATCTCATTAACACCTCATTAACATGCCATTAACGTCTAATTAACACCTCATTAACACCTTATTAACATCTCATTAACACCTCATTAACTGCCCCATTGCCCTCCCATTACCCACCCTGTTACCCCTCCTGTTACTCTCCCGAACACCCCCCTCATTACCTGCCCCACTGCTGCCCCACATACCCGCCCCATGGCCACCACTGGCCCCACTGCCTGCCCCATTGCCCAGCCTGCTCCCCTCCCAGATAAGCCCCCCATAACCCCACAGATACCCCTGGTGCCCCTGCCCCACATCCTCCCCCCCCATTACCTGCCCCCTCGCATTAACCCATTACCACCCCAATACCCTCCCGCCCCATAACTGACCCCATACCCAACTCCATAACTGACCCCATAACCCACCCCATAAGTGACCCCATGACTGACCCCATAACCCACCCCATAACTGACCCCATACCCAACCCCATAACTGACCCCATAACCCACCCCATAACTGACCCCATACCTAACCCATAACTGACCCCATAAGTGACCTCATACGTGACCCCATAACTGACCCCATAACCCACCCCATAACTGACCCCATACCCAACCCCATAACTGACCCCATAACCCACCCCATAACTGACCCCATACCTAACCCATAACTGACCCCATAAGTGACCTCATACGTGACCCCATAACTGACCCCATAACCCACCCCATAACTGACCCCATACCTAACCCATAACTGACCCCATAACCCACCCCATAACTGACCCGATACCCAACCCCATAACCCACCCTATAACTGGCCCCAAAACTGACCCCATAACCCATCTCATTACCCTCCCTGTTACCCTCCTCATTGCCTGCTGTTACTCACCCCATTCCCCCCTCATTAATCACCCCCTCATTAATCACCCCCTCATTAATCACCCCCTCATTAATCACCCCCTCATTAGCAGCCTCGTTACCTCCTCATTAACTCCGCCCGTTGCCCATGGGATGAGGATGAGGATGAGGATGGGGAGCACAAAGGAGCCGTGTCCCATGGTGGTGCCATGGATGCAGGGATGGGGATGAGGATGAGGATGGAGGCTGAAGATGGAGGCTGAGGATGGAGGCTGAGGATGCGGATAGGGATGAGGATGAGGATGGAGGCTGAGGATGGAGGATGAGGATGGGGAGCACCAAAGGAGCCGTGTCCCCTGGTGGTGCCATGGATGCAGGTATGGGGATGGAGGATGAGGATGGGGATAAGGATGGAGGATGGGGATGAGGATGGAGGCTGAAGATGGAGGCTGAGGATGGAGGATGAGGATGCAGATGGGGATGAGGATGAGGATGGAGGATGGGAATGGAGGCTGAGGATGAGGATGGGGATGAGGATGGGGATGAGGATGGAGGATAGGGATGGAGGCTGAGGATGGAGGATGAGGATGGGGAGCACAAAGGAGCTGTGTCCCCTGGTGGTGCCATGGATGCAGGGATGGGGATGAAGATGAGGATGGGGATGGGGATGAGGATGAGGATGGAGGCTGAGGATGGAGACTGAGGATGGAGGATGAGGATGGGGATAAGGATGGGGATGAGGATGGAGGATGGGGATGGAGGCTGAGGATGGAGGCTGAAGGTGGAGGCTGAAGGTGGAGGATGAGGATGAGGATGGAGGTTGGGGATGGGGATGAGGATGGGGATGGAGGTGACACCAGCACCATGGTGATGACCCCATGAGGATGGAGCTCAGGAGATCCCCATGGTGATGACCCCATGTGACCCCGTTGGGAGCTGCCAATGGGACAGGATGAGGCCATCACCGCCAGTCCCATCGGGAAGTGGCTCCGGGAGGAAGGCAATGGGATGGGATGGGATGGGATGGGGCACACTGGAGGTTGGGATGGGATGGGGTACACTGGAGGTTGGGATGGGATGGAATGGGGCACACAGGAGGTTGGGATGGGATGGGGTGCACTGGAGGTTGGGATGGGATGGGACAGGATGGGGTGCACTGGAGGTTGGGATGGGATGGGATGAGATGGAATGCACCGGAGGTTGGGATGGGATGGGGCACACAGGAGGTTGGGATGGGATGGGACAGGATGGGGTGCACCGGAGGTTGGGATGGGGCGCACAGGAAGTTGGGTTGGGATGGGATGGGATGAGATGGGATGGGATGGGATGGGGTGCACCGGAGGTTGGGATGGGATGGGATGGGGTGCACTGGAGTTTGGGATGGGATGGGATGAGATGGGATGGGATGGGGTGCACCGGAGGTTGGGATGGGATGGGATGAGATGGGATGAGATGGGGCGCACCGGAGGTTGGGATGGGATGGGACAGGATGGGGAGCACCGGAGGTTGGGATGGGATGGGATGGGGCACACAGAAGGTTGGGATGAGGCAGCTCTGGGGGGGCCACATCCTGTGCGAGGACCGCAGCGAGCAATGGCAGAGCCCAGGGCAGAGCCAAGGTGGGATGGGGCCGGGAGCCACCCGTGTGCCGGGATGCACCGGGAGGGAGCTGGGGAGGGCTCGGGGGTGCTGGGGTGGGGGGAAGCTCCTCAGGTCACCGCTGAGGGGGAGCGCGGAGGGAGAGGCTTTGGGTGGTGGTGGCCACGGTGGGGAGATGGAGAGGAGAAGGCTCCTGAAGGGGAGACCTCAGAGCAGCTCCGGTGCCTGAAGGGGCTGCAGGGAGCCTGGAGAGGGGCTTGGGGCAAGGGAGGCAGGGATGGGATGGGCAGGAACGGCTCCAAGTGGAAGAGGGAAGGGATGGATGGGACCTTGGGGTGAAGTTCATCACCATGAGGGTGCTGGGATGCTGGAAGGGGTTGGATGGAGAAGCTCTGGATCACTGGAACTGGTCCAGGCCAGGTTGAACGGGGCTTGGAGCAATGGGGCTTTGGAGAAGGGATGGAGCAATGGGATGAGGAGGAACGGCTCCAACTGGAAGGGGGAAGAGTTGGATGGGACCTTGGGATGAAGTTCATGACCATGAGGGTGCTGAGATGCTGGAAGGGGGTGAATGGAGAAGCTCTGGATCACTGGAACTGGTCCAGGCCAGGTTGGACGGGGCTGGGAGCAATGGGGCTTTGGAGAAGGGATGCAGGGATGGGATGGGGAGGAACGGCTCCAAGTGGAAGAGGGAAGGGATGGATGGGACCTTGGGGTGAAGTTCATCACCATGAGGGTGCTGGGACGCTGGAAGGGTTGGATGGAGAAGCTCTGGATCACTGGAGCTGATCCAGGCCAGGCTGGACGGGGCTGGGAGCAAGCTGCTCCAGTGGAAGGTGCTCCCATGGATCTCCAAGGTCCATCCCAACCGGAGCCACGGGAGGAGCTCACGGTGCCCGGTGATCCCCAGTGAGGAGGTCCCAGCCCACGCCGCGCACATCCCTGCCCCACGGAACCCCAGCACCGCCGTGCTGCAGGGTCCCTGCCAGCTCCTCCACGATGCTGCGCGTCCTCCGCACCAGCGGGAGCACCGGGAGGGAAGAGGATGAGGAGGGAGGATCCTGGTGCTGGGGCACCTCTGGGGCTGAAGGAGGAGGAGGAGGAGGGATGGAGGGGGAAGGATGGAGGAGGAGGGATGGAGGAGGGATGGAAGAGGAGAAGGAGGGAAGGAGGAGGAATGGAGGAGGAGAAGGAGGAGGGATGAAGGAGGAGGAGGAGGGATGAAGGAGGATGGAGGGAGGAGGAGAAGGAGGGATGGAGGAGGGATGAAGGGGGAAGGATGGAGGAGGATGAAGGAGGGATGGAGAAGGGATGGAGGAGGAGGAAGAGGGATGGAAGAGAAGGAGGGAAGGAGGAGGAGAAGGAGGGATGAAGGAGGAGGAATGAAGGAGGAATGGAGGAGAGATTGGAGGAGGGATGAAAGAGGAGGAGGAGGGATGGAGGAGGGATGGAGGAGGAGGGATGGAGGAGGGGGATGAGGGAGAGTTTAAGGAGGAGGAGGAGGGATGGAAGAGGGATGAAGGAGGAATGGAGGAGGAGGAGGAGGAATGGAGGAGGAGAGACAGGGGAGGAGGAATGGAGGAGCAGGATGGGACGGAGGAGGGATGGAGGAGGAGGAGGAGGGATAGGGGAGGAGGGATGAAGGAGCTGCCTGACCCAGGGCTGGGCCCTTGGTTAATGTTTAAGCAGGTCCTGGGACACGGTGTCCCACAGGAACCCGGAGCAAACTGGGGCGTGAAGTTCTCCAGTTGGGAACCAGTTGGGAACTGGGATGGGGTGGGGGGGGGGTTTGGGTTGGGCAGGAGGTGCTGGTGTAAAACCCAGCCTGGTTTTGGGGGGGGTTTGAAAGGGTTTCATCCTGCCCAAGAGTGGGCATCAACCCTTCTGTCACCATGGCAACGGGCATCCAAACTTATCTCCATGGGGAGATGCCTACCCCCCGTTTCTCCATGGCAACCATCCAACCCCCTGTTTCCATTGTAATGGTCATCCAACCCCCTATCTCCATGGCAACGGGTATCTAACCCCTTATCTCCATGGCAATGGGTAACCAACCCCTTATCTCCATGGCAATGGGTATCTAACCCCTTATCTCCATGGCAATGGGTAACCAACCCCTTATCTCCATGGCAACAGGTATCCAAGCCCCCTATCTCCATAGCAATGGGCATCCAACCCCTCTCTCCATGGGGATGGGCATCCTCCTCCTTATCTCTGTGGTTATGGACATCCATCCCCTTATCTCCATGGTTACGGACATCCATCCCCTCATCTTCATGGCAACGGGTATCCAACCCCTCTATCTCCATAGCAATGGACATCCAACCCCTTATCTCCATAGCAATGGACATCCAACCCCCATATCTCCATAGTAGTGGGCATCCAACCCCTCTATCTCCACGGTGATGGGCATCCTCCTCCTTATCTCTGTGGTTATGGACATCCATCCCCTTATCTCCATGGTTACGGACATCCATCACCTAATCTTCATGGCAACAGGTATCCAACCCCTTACCTCCATAGCAATGGGCATCCAACCCCTCTATCTCCATGGTGATGGGCATCCTCCTCCTTATCTCCATGGTTATGGACATCCATCCCCTTATCTTCATGGCAATGGACATCCAACCCCTTATCTCCATAGCAATGGGCATCCAACCCCTCTCTCCATGGGGATGGGCATCCTCCTCCTTATCTCTGTGGTTATGGACATCCATCCCCTTATCTCCATGGCAACAGGCATCCAAACACCCTATCTGTATGGTGATGGGCATCCTCCTTATCTCTGTGGTTATGGACATCCATCCCCTTATCTCCATGGTTACGGACATCCATCCCCTCATCTTCATGGCAACGGGTATCCAACCCCTCTATCTCCATAGCAATGGACATCCAACCCCTCTATCTCCATAGCAATGGACATCCAACCCCCATATCTTCATGGCAATGGACATCCAACCCCCCTATCTCCATAGCAATGGGCATCCAACCCCTCTATCTCCACGGTGATGGGCATCCTCCTCCTTATCTCTGTGGTTATGGACATCCATCCCCTTATCTCCATGGTTACAGACATCCATCCCCTTATCTCCATGGCAACAGGCATCCTACCCCCTTATCTCCATAGCAATGGCATCCACCCCTCCATCGCCATGGCAACATCCCCTCTCCATCACCATTGGAACACGGGCAGGAGGCAGCTCAAATCCATGAGTTTTATTCATCCCTGACTAAAATCCACATAAAACCTGGAAAAGCCGAGCGGAGGCAGCGCCCGGAGCAGGCCGGACAGGCAGAACCCCCCCTGAGATGTGGTCCTCAAGGGGTGAACAAGGCTCGGGTGATGCCCCCTTGTCCTTCAAGCACGAGGTGCTGGCAGCATCCTCACCAGGATCCGGTGCTCAGGGGGTGGACGAGGGGTGGGTGATGTCCCTCAAGCCTCCCTCACCTGGTGGCCAGGATCTCCTCGGTGGCCATGCGGGCGAGCTGGTGGAAGTCCACGCACAGATACCTCCTCCAGAAGCGCCGGTCGCGGCCGTAGATCTGGGCAGGGAAACAGGGGCTTCCTGCCGGGAAGAGGCAGGGAAAAGCGCGGTCGGGAGGAGAAAAAGAGGCAGGAAGAGCCCAATTCCAACCTCTCCTTCTCCTACCGATGCCGTGGAAGATCCTGGCGACGGCTCTGCCCGTGAACTTCTCATCCCGGCGGATGTCGAGGAAGTGCCGGATATCGGCGCGGATCTGGCTCTCCCAATCCCGCAACTGAGGAGGACGGGGACACGGGGGGGAGGTCGCATCCATCCTCCCCCCCCTTCATCCCAAGCTCAGCCGTGGGCCCGAGAGGGAAAGGGATGCGCTCACTTTGGCACCATCGAGACCTTCATCCTCCTCCTCCTCCTCGCGGCCACGCTCAAGCCGCTCCTTCTCGAAGTAGTCGCTGAGCAGAGCCTTCAGGCGGGCGCTCCTCCGCTCTTCCTCATCCACGGGGTGAGGGCCATAGGTCTGGAAGGCCACGCTGCAGCCCAGCATCAGCCTCCTCCTCCTCCTCCCAGAGTGGGAGGGATGGGCAACCACTGGGGCTACTCAAAGCAAGGGCTCTGTAGGGTTTTGGGGTCCTTCTCCAGCCATACTCACCTTTGGAAGGTCTGGAAGCAGGCCCGGAGCTGGCCAAGGGCCATCTTCTCCCTGGCCACCACTCTCTGGTGGAGGAAGTCGCAGACGGAATCCAGCTCCTCGTCGCTGAGGTCGCCGTAGGCGCGGAGGTGGAAGGAGAGGTCTCCGAACTCCACCAGGACCCCGCTCTTCCCAGCACTGCGGCCGCCGTCTGAAGGCACCAAGAGAGGGTTGGAACCAACAATGACCTGGTGGCCACCAAGACCTGGCCCTCACCAAGACCTGGAGCCCACCAAGACCTGGCCCTCATGAAGACCTGGAGCCCACCAAGACCCTGGGACCATCAAGACCTGGAACCCACCAAGACCTCAGACCCACCAACACCTGGAGCCCACCAAGACCTAGGGCCCACCAAGACCTGAAGCCCATCAAGACCTAGCCCTCACCAAGACTTGGAGCCCACCAAGACCCTGGGCCCATGAATACCTGGCACCTACCAAGACCTGGCCTTCACCAAGACTTGGAGCTCAACAAGACCTGGATCCCACCAAGTCCTGGCCCTCACCAAGACCTGAAGCCTACCACGACCTAGAGCCCATCAAGACCGGGCCCTCACCAGGACCTGGAGCCCACCAAGACCCTGGGCTCACCAAGACCTGAAGCCCACAAAGTCCTGGCCCTCACCAAGACCTGGAGCCCACCAAGTCCTGGCCCTCACCAAGACCTGGAGCCCACCAAGTCCTGGCCCTCACCAAGACCTGGAGCCCACCAAGACCTGGAGCCCACCAAGACCTGGAGCCCACCAAGACCTGGAGCCCACCATGACATAGCACCCACCAAGTCCTAGCACCCACCAGGACCTGGAGCCCACCAAGTCCTGGCACCCACCAAGTCCTGGCACCCACCAAGACCAGGCCAACCCTCTGCATCCCCTCCCAAGCCCCCCCGTCCGACGCCGGTACCTCTGCGCAGCCGCGGCTCCCACTGGAGCTGGCGCAGGGCCCGTTTCACCAGCACCACCTCCCAGCCCATGGAGTCGCTCAAGGAGACCACGTCGAACGCCACGGAGCTGCTCTGGACGTGCTCCTTGCCCTCCAGGCGCTCCCGAGCCAGGACCACGGCAACGGGGGGCGAGCTGAGGAGCAGGAGACACCGAAACCACGTTGGCCCCATGGCTTGGAGCCCCATTGGCACAGCCCAACGGTCCTGGGGGTCACCACGAGGGGGGTCCTACCTCCGAGCCACGTCCCGGAGCTGCCGGGGTCCTCCATAGCACTGGAGCCGGCACGAGGAGTAGGTGGGAGGCAGCAGCTCCAACCAGCGCCGCGGGTGAAGCTCCAGGTAGCACAGGAGGGTCTCGATGGCTGCAGGAGAGGAGGTTGAGGAGCTGCCGGAGGTGATCCCAAAGGGAGCCGGGGGCTCCAGGGCCGGGTATGGGCATCACCTTCCTCCCGCAGGTCCAGGGCCTCCACGGTTGCTTGGATGGGGATGGCTCGCTCATGCTTGTGGCACACGCGGGGCCTGCTCTGCCTTGTCCCGCTCTCCTCCTCTCCCACCTCTTCCTGCAGGAGCTCGGCCAGCTCCGCATCTTCCACCTCCGCAGCCTGCAATGGAGGTGGCGAGAGGACATCCCAACCATCCCGAGCATCCCAACCATCCCGAGCATCCTGAGCACCCCAACCATCCCGAGCATCCCAACCATCCCGAGCATCCCAACCATCCCGAGCATCCTGAGCATCCCAACCATCCCGAGCATCCCAACCATCCTGAGCATCCCGAGCATCCTGAGCATCCCGAGCATCCCGAGTATCCCAACCATCCCAACCATCCCCATCATCTCGACCATCCCGACCATCTTCACCATCCCAACCATCCTGACCACCCCAACCACCCCGATCGCTCTCCTGGCCAGAGCCTTCACCTCACCCTCACTCCCCTCAATGGATTTCATGGACTCATGGACTGTGTTGGAAAGGACCTCAAAGCTCAGCCAGTTCCAACCCCTGCTCCAAGCCCCATCCAACACTGCCAGGGATGGGGCAGCCACAGCTTCTCCCTTCCACCCCCTCAGTGTCCCAGCATCCTCATGGTGATAAAACATCATCCCAAGGTCCCATTCACCCCCTTCCAGCATCCCACCACCCTCATGGTGATGAACTTTAGCCCAAGGTCCCATCCAACCCTTCCAGCATCTCAGCACCCTCATGGTGATGAACTTCACCCCAAGGTCCCATCCATCCCTTCCCTCTTCCACTTGGAGCCGTTCCTGCCCATCCCATCCCTGCCTCCCTTGTCCCAAGCCCCTCTCCAGGCTCCCTGCAGCCCCTTCAGGCACCGGAGCTGCTCTGAGGTCTCCCCTTCAGGAGCCTTCTCCTCTCCATCTCCCCACCGTGGCCACCACCACCCAAAGCCTCTCCCTCCGCGCTCCCCCTCAGCGGTGACCTGAGGAGCTTCCCCCCACCCAGCACCCCCGAGCCCTCCCCAGCTCCCTCCCGGTGCATCCCGGCACACGGGTGGCTCCCGGCCCCATCCCACCATGGCTCTGCCCTGGGCTCTGCCATTGCTCGCTGCGGTCCTCGCACAGGATGTGACCCCCCCAGAGCTGCCTCATCCCAACCTTCTGTGTGCCCCATCCCATCCCATCTCATCCCATCCCATCCCAACCTCCGGTGCGCCCCATCCCATCCCATCCCAACCTCCAGTGCGCCCCATCTCATCCCATCCCATCTCATCCCATCCCAACCTCTGGTGCACCCCATCCTGTCCCATCCCATCCCAACCTCCTGTGTGCCCCATCCCATCCCATCCCAACCTCCGGTGCACCCCATCCCATCCCAACCTCCGGTGCACCCCATCCTGTCCCATCCCAACCTCTGGAGTACCCCATCCCGTCCCATCCCATCCCAACCTCCTGTGCGCCCCATCCCATCCCAACCTCCAGCGTGCCCCATCCCATCCCATCCCAACCTCCGGTGCTCCCCATCCCATCCCAACCTCCTGTGTGCCCCCATCCCATCCCATCCCAACCTCCTGTGCGCCACATCCCATCCCATCCCATCCTCCTGTGCGCCCCCATCCCATCCCATCCCAACCTCTGGTGCACCCCATCCCGTCCCATCCCATCCCAACCTCCAGTGCACCCCATCCCATCCCATCCCAACTTCCGGTGCTCCCCATCCCATCCCATCCTCTGGCGTGCCCCATCCCATCCCAACCTCCTGCGCGCCCCATCCCATCCCAACCTCCGGTGCTCCCCATCCCGTCCCATCCCATCCCATTCCAACCTCCGGTGCTCCCCATCCCATCCCATCCTCAGGCGTGCCCCATCCCGTCCCATCCCATCCCATCGCCTTCCTCCCGGAGCCACTCCCCGCTGGGCCCTGCAGCGACGGCCTCATCCTGTCCCCTCGGCAGCTCGCACCGCGGCGCTGGTTTCTCTTCCCCGTATCACCAGCACCTAAAGCCCCACTCCGTGCCGCATCGCCCCGGGAAGCCTCCCCCTCACCTCGGTGGCCTCTCGGTGCTGCCGGTGCAGCTCCCGGCACTTGCACGGCACAAAAACCTTCCGCACCAGCCTCTTGACGGTGACAAAGTCCACCGAGTCACCGTAGATGTGCCGCCGCAGCTCGGGCAGGTCCCCCCCCTTGGTAGAGCAATGGTCACCCTTGGCCATAAGAACCCCAAGAGCCAAGGAGAACCCGGATCGCTCCCGGGATCCGGCGTTACCTCCGCATCCAGGAAGAGGTGGCAATGAGCGGCGGCCCCATCCCGCCCGGCGCGGCCGATCTCTTGGACGTAGCCCTCCAAGCTCTTGGGCATGTTGTAATGGATCACGCCGCGCACGTCCGCTTTATCCAGCCCCATGCCGAAGGCCACCGTGGCCACCACCACGCGGAGCTGGCCGCTCATGAAGCGGCTCTGGACGCGGCGACGTTCGGCGGCGGAGAGGCCGGCGTGGTAGGAATCGGCCAGCGCCACTGAGCACCGGGCATGGAGGCTCCTCTTGGCTGAAGGAAGGAAGGAAGGAAGGGGAGAGGCTTGGATGGGGTGCGAGGAAGGGGTTTCCATCAGGAGACCCCCCCAAAGGGAGCTGGAATGAGGGGGGGGAGTGAGGAGAAGACCCTGCCCCGGGTTGGGATCGATGGGGAGGAGAGGGACGGGCGCAAACAAAGCCGGATCCGAGCGGTTCCAGGGAGAGGGAAGACTCCCGGGTCACAGGTTGGGAAGGAAGGAAGCCCGTGGAGGTGGACAACGAGGGCTAAACCCGATCTCAGCAGCACTAAAACCAGGCTTCGAGCGGCCAACGGAGCCAGAAACCTTCCACAAGCACAGCTCGTTCCCTATGGATTGCCAATTCCAAGGTGGATGCACCAGGTGAGATATTCCAGGCTCTATTCCATTTGGGATCCACCAGGTGAGATATTCCGGGCTCTATTTCAACATAGATCCACCAGGTGAGATATTCCAGGCTCTATTCCATTGGGGATCCACCAGGTGAGATATTCCGGGCTCTATTCCAAGGTGGATCCACCAGGTGAGATATTCCAGGCTCTATTTCAACATGGATCCACCAAGTGAGATATTCCAGGCTCTATTCCATTGGGGATCCACCAAGTGAGATATTCCGGGCTCTATTCCATTGGGGATCCACCAAGTGAGATATTCCGGGCTCTATTCCATTGGGGATCCACCAGCTGAGATATTCCAGGCTCGATTCCAATGGGGATCCACCAGGTGAGATATTCCGGGCTCTATTTCAACATGGATCCACCAGGTGAGATATTCCAGGCTCTATATTCCATTGGGGATCCACCAGCTGAGATATTCCAGGCTCGATTCCAATGGGGATCCACCAGGTGAGATATTCCGGGCTCTATTTCAACATGGATCCACCAGGTGAGATATTCCAGGCTCTATTCCATCGGGGATCCACCAGGTGAGATATTCCGGGCTCTATTTCAACATGGATCCACCAGGTGAGATATTCCGGGCTCTATTCCATTGGGGATCCACCAGGTGAGATATTCTGGGCTCTATTCCATTGGGGATCCACCAGGTGAGATATTCCGGGCTCTATTCCATTGGGGATCCACCAGGTGAGATATTCCGGGCTCTATTCCATTGGGGATCCACCAGGTGAGATATTCCAGGCTCTATTCCATTGGGGATCCACCAGGTGAGATATTCCAGGCTCTATTCCATTGGGGATCCACCAGGTGAGATATTCTGGGCTCTATTCCATCGGGGATCCACGACGTGAGATATTCCGGGCTCTATTCCATTGGGGATCCACCAGGTGAGATATTCCGGGCTCTATTCCATTGGGGATCCACCAGGTGAGATATTCCGGGCTCTATTCCCTTGGGGATCCACCTATCCTGGGCTCCGTCTCCCGCTGCCGTGCACTTACCCTTGGCCTTCCTCCCCGGGGCAGGATCCTGAGCTCGGGGCCGTTCCCTGAGCGGGACTCCCTGGAGGCAGGTCCGGATGAGCGCCGCGATGCGAGCCGTCTCCTCGCGCCGCGTGCAGTAGACGATGATGGAGTCCAGGGAGCCGAAACGCTCCCCTCGGAGCAGCGAGATGAGGGCCTGAGCACGGGGGAGAGAACCATGGAATGGGTTGGGATGGGAAGGACCTTCAAGCTCCTCCGGTTCCAGAGGCAGGGATCCCTTCCACCGGAGCAGGGTGCTCCAAGGCCTGTGTCCAACCTGGCCCTCGAGCACTGCCAGGGATGGGGCAATCCCAATCCCAAAGGGTTTGAAGGTCCCCCCGGGAAGAAGGGGTCCGTGTCCCTACCTCATCCCTGTTCCTGTCCATGGAGACGGAGAGGAGCAGGTTTGGGGGCACAGCGGCCGAGTGCACCGTTATCCCTTCCTCCGGTGGGATTCCCAGATGCTGGACCACATCCCGCGCCGTGGCCAAGGTGGCCGTCGCCGTCAAGCCCAGGAAGCAGCGGACACCCAAGCGATCCCGGAGAACCTGGTGGGAAGGGAAGGGAAGGTTGGAATTCCGGTTGCATTCCCAAGCTTTTGGGGATGGGATCTCCCTTTGTCCCACCTTGCAGAGCCGTAGGTAGCAGGGCCGGAAGTTGTGGGACCACTCGGAGACGCAATGGGCTTCATCGATGCAGGCGAAGGCCACGGGTGGCAGCCGGTCGGCGGAGGGCAGGAATCCACCTCCGGATCCACCGCCGCCAACCAGAGCTTCCGGGGACAGCAGCAGGATCTGCACCTCGCCCTTCATCACCTATGGGATGCATCGGATCCGGGAGATCCATCCGGCACAACGGGACGTGCTCCCATGGGAGCAGGGGTGGTTGGAACCCGGCGCCGTTGGTGTCTCTCCTAGGGCCATGGAGCACACGCACGGTTCTCCATGGAGGATCCGGAGCTTCTCACCTTCTCCATGGCTGCTTCCCGTTGGGATTTGGGCATGTTGGAGTGGATGCAGACGGCCTTCAGGCACCGGGGAAGCCCTGAGACCTGGAAGGGAAGCGCGTCACCTCCAACTGCTCCATGGCCACTTGGACACCTCCCCGATGAGCATCCCGATGGGATGGGAGAACTGGGACCTCCGACCTGATCGTCCATGAGGGACACCAGAGGGGAGATGACCAAGGTGATGCACTTGGAGCGCTGGTGGTAGAGGTAAGCGGGGAGCTGGTAGCAAAGAGACTTCCCCATCCCTGTGGACAACACCACCAAGGTGGAGAGACCTGGGAGGAGAACCAAGGCGTTGGGGCCGACCTCGACCACTTGGGTGATGAAGAGGAGGAGGAAGGAAGGAAGGAAACGCACCGGAGAGGATCCTCATGATGGCCACCTCCTGGCCGGGCCGGAAGGAGCTGTAGCCCAAAGCCCTCAGAGCTTCCAGCACCTCCTTTGGGGTCTCTGTAGGGGACCGCACGTGCTTAGGGGAGGACCAGAGGTCCCAACCTACCCCACCACGGCCGGAGCATCCCTTGGTGCCCTACCTCGCACCTTCCCCTCCGCTCCGAGGCTGTAGAGGGGCTCCATGGGCGCTGGTGGAGCCGGGGGCTCGTACGCCGGCCTCCAACCATCCCGAGGAGCGCTCGCCTCCAAAATCCCATTGGATCTTCCCACGTTGCTGCCTCCGCTCTCTGCTGGGGTTGGAAGACAGCAGCTGGGAGCTGCAGGCGGTGGTTCCAACCCCACCACCAGGAGCCTGGTGCTCCTGGAGCACACCCATCCCAGCATCATGCCCAAAGCCCAGGTAGATCCCTCCGGGATAAAGGAAACCATTCCAGGTCTCCATGGGTTCATCGCAAAGCCAAGGGCCAGGGCCTCACCACAGAGCTCTGGGCAGAAGGTGTTGGTCCTACGAGCCACCTCCTCCAACGTGGGCAATGGAGCTTCCTCCTCCTCCTCCTCTTCCTCAGGAGCAGGGCCGCTCTTCTCCACCTCTCTGGCAGCTCCTGCTGGGAAACGGGCCTTTCCTTTACTTACATCCACGGGAGGCAGCAGCCTCATCATTCCATCCGCTTCCAGGAGTTATCCCTAAAAACCCCTAAGGAAACAGCGGAGGGAAGCCACAGGGAGGTGGGAAAACCCAACTGGAGCTTCCCACCAGGGATCCGAACGTGGCTCATGGATTTGCCAAACCGATCCCATAATCCAGCATCCAGGGAGGAGAGCCTGGAAAGGAGAAGCTCCAGAGCTTGGAGCAGCTTCCAGTGCCTAAAGGGGCTGCAGGAAACATGGAGAGGGGCTTGGGACAAGGGATGCAGGGATGGGATGAGGAGGAAGGGCTTCCAATGGGAGAGGGGGGAGATAGATGGGATCTTGGGAAGTTCTTCACCGTGAGGGTGCTGGGACACGGGCATGGATTGAATGGAGAAGCTGCGGCTGCCCCATCCCTGGCAGTGCTCAAGGCCAGGTTGGACACAAGGGCTTGGAGCATCCTTCTCCAGTGGAACTGGATGATCCCATCCCATCCCATGATTCCATGATCACCTCGGCACGCCGATGCCCAGTGTCCTGTCCCACCACAACGGAAGCAGACGTCCGAGCTCCGGTCCATGGATCCGCCTCCTCCGAACCATCCTGCCTTCTTCTGCCACTTCTGCTTCCACATCTGCAAGGCAGGACCAGCCCACGTCACGCTTCTACCTTGAGCATCGATAAAGCCGCGGTCGATCCCATTGGATATCCGGGGTTTCCAAGCGGATCTGCTCCGTGATCCCGCTGGGCACCAAGGTGAGACCGAGTGCTCGGTAGTCCCCTGGGTCTTCCTTCATACAACGGGGGTTCTGCTTCCCCTTTTCCAGCCATCAGGAACTCCATTGCGGCCCCTTCATCCACCCTCAGGAGCCATGGATGCATCGCACGGACCCACGCACCTCCAGGCTCCTCAGGTGCTCTTGACCCTCACGAGGTTTGCAGAAGGCGATGGGGTTGTCGTCTATGGCAAATCCGTGTTTCCACCTCCCAATCCGTGACCCACCTCCCAATCGCATCCCTGGTTTCCCTTAGGATATCCCCTAGGATTCACTCCAGAACCTTCCAGTGAGACTGATGGGCCGATCGCTTCCCCATTCTGGGACATGGGGGTGACCATCAACCTTCCCTCCGGTCTTCTGGAACCCCCCCAGATACCCAGAACTCCCCAAAGCCTATGGAGCAACGGCGTTGGGATACGATCCCAAGGGATTCCATGCGCACGAAGGATCCCAAAGGAACGCTGGGGCTTTACCTGCTTGCGGAGGCGATGCCCTCGCAGGGCAAAGCCTCGGACGTGGGATCGACTCCGCAGGTTGAGCCGGACAAAATTCCCTCTGCTCCTTGGAAACGCTCTGCAAGGAGAGAAGAGGGGAAGGAACCCAGGAGCCACCAGAGCCCCCCTTCAAGTGCCCCCAAAGAGGGCTCCGAAGGAGGTATCGCCCCATTGTTTGGTCCTTGCCGGGGGGCCCAAAGGTGGTGATGATGCTCAGGGGCAGGGGGGAAGGAGCACAGGGATGAGGGCAGAAGAAAACCAGGATAAAAGGAAACCCCTTTCTCCGACACAAAGGGATGTGGAGCTGCTGGATTGAGGGCAAGGAGGGGCATGGAGATGCTGCAGGGGCAGGGATGCTCCAGCTGGAGCATCCCTGGCTCTGGAGCCAGGCTGAGGGAGCTGGGCTGGGGCAGCCTGGAGAAGAGAAGGAACCTGAAGGGGAGACCTGAGAGCAGCTCCAGTGCCTAAAGGGGCTGCAGGAAAGCTGGAGAGGGGCTTGGGACAAGGGATGCAGGGATGGGATGGGGAGGAACGGCTCCAACTGGAAGCGGGAGGAATTAGATGGGATCTTGGGAAGTTCTTCACTGTGAGGGTGCTGGGACACAGGAATGGATTGAATGGAGGAGCTGGGGCTGCCCCATCCCTGGCAGTGCTCAAGGCCAGGTTGGACACAAGGGCTCGGAGCATCCTGCTCCGGTGGCAGCGGTCCCTGCCCGTGCTTGGAGCTGGATGAAGCCGGACCCTGGGACAGCATCCGATGGCTCCTACCTGGCAGCGATGACTTTGCGGGTGCATCTGGGCTTCTCCTCCTCCTCCTCCTCCACCTCTCCCAGGAGGTTTTCCAAGGGCTCCATCACCTTCCTGAGCTCCTCCTGCTCTTCCTTCTCCTCTTCTTCCTCCTCTTCGCTCTTCTTCTTCTCCTTCCTCCCCCCATTGCCAGCACCAACCGCTCCCTTGGCCGAGCCTCGGTGGCAGCGCCGGAGCTTTGCCGGAGCCTCCTGTCCCTCCTCTGCTCCACGTGGCCTTTTCCTATTGGAATCTCCCCCTCCTTCCTCCTGCTTCGGGGGGGCACAAACGCCTTCTCCTTGCTCCTCCTCCTTTTGAGTGGGCCCCGGCTTTGTCTCTTCACCCATGGGTGCCCCTTGGCACCTCTGGAGCCAGGCAGGATCCAGCGAGCCCAGGGTCTGCGCCAGCGTCTCCTTCAGCTCCTGGAATCTCTTCCTGGCTTGGGGAGCTTGGGAAGGCTTCGATCCCGCAGCCAGGATGAGCGGGGCCAGCCCCGCCACCGAGCGAGGGAGGAGGAGATCTTCGGCTTTGGCTTCTTCCCTTAGGAAAGGCTCCATCGGCGCCGCGGTTGGGCCCTGATCCTTGCGGAGCTTAGGAACAAGCGGGCTCTTCCTGGGGGCCGGGGTCCTCCGTGGGGTCAGGGGGGTCTCCTGTGCACGAAGGGAAGGAGAAAGAGGCCTCAGATCCTCCTCCAAAACATTCCCCAGCCAAAGCAACCGGGAGCTTCCGCGGTGCCCACCGGCAGCTCCCACCCTTTGCTCCCCCCTTTAGAAGGCAGGGGCCATGGTTTTGGGGTCCCCAAGAGCAAGAAGAGGCTCCGAAGCAGCTCCAGCCTCGATCCATGACCAATCCTGACCTTGCCAGCAGCTCCCAGCTTGGATTTCAGCTTCATGCCATAGTATTGCACCGAGGCCTCGGGCACGCGGCGGCTCTGGCGCGGCGCCTTCGGCTGCCGGTTGAGGTGGGAGCCCCAACAGCCAGAGTCGGGCACCTGCAAGGACACCGGGAACGCTCGATCCCAACGGATCCATCCCAAAACGTCTCAAGTCCAAACCTTTCCCCGCAAACCCATGGAATTCTGTCGTGGAGATGAGCTCCGATGCACCCCGAAGGAGACGGGAGCAGGGGAAGCAGCTCCTCTGATCCCATCTTTTGGCCACAGGAAGAGCATTTGGGATGAAGAGAGCATCCCATGGGATTTTCCTGAGCGCAGGGGTTGGTTTCTCCAGTACCTGCTCTGTGGCTGGAGGCTCCGGAGCTGCTGATTGGCCGGAGGGGCTGGGCTGGGCAGGATCCGATTGCACTCCCTGCTGCTTCAGCATCCTGTATTCCTTGTAAAGCCCTGGAAGAGGTCACCATGGAATCATGGAATGGGCTGGAAGGGACCTTAAAGCTCCTCCAGCTCCAACCACGGGCAGGGACCCCGTCCACTGGAGCAGCTTGCTCCAAGCCCCCTTGTGTCCAACCTGGCCTTGAGCAGGGATGGAGCATCCCAAGCTTCGCCCTTCAACCCCTTCCATCAACCACCCTCATGGGGAAGAGCTTCCCAAGGTCCCATCCAACTCTTCCCCCTTCCAGTTGGAGCCGTTCCTCCCCATCCCATCCCTGCATCCCTTGTCCAAAGCCCCATTGCTCCAAGCCCCGTCCAGCCTGGCCTGGATCAGTTCCAGTGATCCAGAGCTTCTCCGTTCCACCCCTCCCAGTGTCCCAGCACCCTCATGGTGATGAACTTCATCCCAACATCCCATCCAACTCTTCCCTCTTCCAGTTGGAGCCGTTCCTCCCCATCCCATCCCTGCATCCCTTGTCCCAAGCCCTTCTCCATGTTCCCTGCAGCCCCTTTAGGCACCGGAGCTGCTCTCAGGTCTCTCCTTAAGGAGCTTTCTCTCCTCCAGGATCCAACCGGGCACCTGCACCCATGCAGCACCCACAACCCCATGGTCGCACTCACGCCTGGTGTCCTCTGGAGCTGCCGCGATGTCGGCCTGCAAAGGAAACACATCAGGAATCACATCAGGAATCATTCTTGGATGCCATGGAATGGATTGGTCCCGTTTGCTGCTGCTGGGAATGAGGGGAAGGGAAGCTTCTCTGCTGGTTTGGGGGGGGGGGTTAAGTGGGAATCCAGGTTGGAAACAAGGGGCTTGGAGCACCCTGCTCCAGTGGAAGGTGGGTTGGAAGCGGGTGAGCGTGAAGGTCCTTTCCAACCCAAAGCATTCCATGGCTGTATAGAATGGGATTTGGGTGGTGGTACGCTCGTGCCTGACCCCGGGATCTCCATTCTCCGGTGATGTCATGGAATCAATGAGGTTGGAAAAGAGCTTTAAGCTCATCCAGTCCATCCATGCACCCATCCATCCATCCACCCACCCATCCATCCATCATCCATCCATCCACCCACCCATCCATCCTTCCATGCACCCATCCATCCACCCATCTTCCATCCATCCATCCACCCACCCATCCATCATCCATCCATCATCCATCCATCCACCCATCATTCATCCATCCATCTTCCATCCATCCGTCATCCATCCATCCACCCATCCTCCATCCACCCATCATCCATTATCCATTCATTATCTCTCCATTATCCCTCCATCCAATATTCCTCCATTATCTATCCGCTATCCATGTATTATCCATTATCCATCTAATATCAATCCACCCATTACCCCTCCATCACCCCCCCCTTACTCCTCCATCACCCCCCATTACCCCTCCATCACCCCCCCTTACCCCTCCATCACCCCCCCCCTTATCCCCCCTTACCCCTCCATCACCCCCCCCTTATCCCTCCATCACCCCTCCATCACCCTCCATCACCCCCCATCACCCCTCCATCACCCCCCATCACCCCCCCTTACCCCTTCATCACCCCCCATTACCCCCCCATCACCCCCCTTACCCCCCTCTCGTACCTGCCCGGGTTTCCTCCTCCGCTCCCGCACGAACTCCGCTTCCCATCGCTTCAGCAGCGCCCTCAGCTCCCGCAGCCGCTCCATGGGGCTCGGGTCCGGGTCCGGGTCCGGGTCCGGGTCCGGGTCCGGGTCCGGGTCCGGGTCCGGGTCCGGGTCCGGGTCCGGGTCCGGGTCCGGGTCCGGGTCCGGGTCCGGGTCCGGGTCCGGGGTAGACGTGGCCGTGGCCGGGGCCGGGGTAGACGTGGCCGCCCGGAGCCCCCCGTGCCTTATAGAGCGGCGACAGCGCGAACCTCTAGCTCCCGCCAGCCGTCATCCAATGGGAAGCGAGGAAGGGATGACAGACAGAGATAAGAGCCAATGGGATGGGAGAAGAGGGCTTTGTTGGCGCCGCTGGTCCCGCCTCCTCTGCCGGATGTCGCGTTCTGATTGGTGGAGCTGGGCGTCGGCGCGGAAGCGGTGAAGGGGGTGGAGAGCGGCGGTGAGAGGGTGCGGGCGGCGCCATTTTGGGGGGTCCTGAGGTGGGGGGGGCTGGGGTAGGGGGTCCCATAATGGGGGGGGTGGGGTAGGGGGTCCTGTATGGGGGGGGCTGGGTTAGAGGATCCCGTATGGGGGGGGGGGGGGGGCCTGGATTAGGGGGTCCCCTATGGGGGGGGCTGGTTTAAGGGGTCCCGTATGGGGGAGGGGCGTGGTTTAAGGGGTCCCATAATGGGGGGGGGGCTGGATTAGGGGGTCCCATATGGGGGGGGCCTGGTTTAAGGGGTCCCATATGGGGGGGGGGGCCTGGTTTAAGGGGTCCCCTATGGGGGGGGCCTGGATTAGGGGGTTCCATAGTGGGAGGGGCCTGGTTTAAGGGGTCCCATATGGGGGGGGCCTTTAGTGGGTCCCATAGTAGGCAGGGGGGGCTGATGTAGGGGTTCCCATGGGGCGGGGGGGGCTGTTTTGGGGCTGTGGGGGGGGCCCTTTTAATGGGGGTTGCATTAGGGGAGGTGGGGGGGGCCCTCGTGGGGGGGCTGTGTTTTGGCTGATGCTATGGGTGCTGCGGGTGCCCTTTTAGTGGGGTCTGGTTTAGGGGTGCTGT
Source organism: Lathamus discolor (assembly GCF_037157495.1). Taxonomy (NCBI): domain Eukaryota; kingdom Metazoa; phylum Chordata; class Aves; order Psittaciformes; family Psittacidae; genus Lathamus; species Lathamus discolor. Next base: position 160,294,167 of record NC_088885.1, on the reverse strand, counting down.
GGGGTGCCCCATTGATGACAGTTCTGGTTTAGGGGTGCCCCGTTGATGATGGGTCTGGTTTAGGGGTGCCCCACTGATTATGGGTCTGGTTTAGGGTGCAGTGGGGTGCCCCATTGATGATGGGTCTGGTTTAGGGGTGCCCCATTGATGACAGTTCTAGTTTAGGGGTGCCCCACTGATTATGGGTCTGGTTTAGGGTACAGTGGGGTGCCCCATTGATGACAGTTCTGGTTTAGGGGTGCCCCATTGATGATGGGTCTGGTTTAGGGGTGCCCCATTGATGACGGTTCTGGTTTAGGGGTGACCCATTGATGACAGTTCTGGTTTAGGGGTGCCCCATTGATGATGGGTCTGGTTTAGGGATGCAGTGGGGTGCCCCATTGATGATGGGTCTGGTTTAGGGGTGCCCCATTGATGACAGTTCTAGTTTAGGGGTGCCCCATTGATAATGGGTCTGGTTTAGGGGTGCCCCATTGATGATGGGTCTGGTTTAGGGGTGCCCCATTGATGACGGTTCCGCTTTAAGGATGCAGTGGGCTGCCCCACTGATGTGTGGGGCTCATGTTACAGGTCCCACCATGGGCTTCCTTTTTTGCTCTTGCCCCAGGTCCCCCCTTTCCTGTGTCCATCCCTCCCCCCAGCTCCCTTGGATGCCGCTGTGGGGCAGCCCCCCAGCTCCTCTTGGTGCCCGCGCCATGCAGAGCCTCGTCTTCCTCTGCGCCCGCCGCCTGCTCGGCCACCGGCCCGGCGCCCGCCGCGCGCTGCCCTTCCTGCCCTCCGAGCTCTATCCCGTCCTTTTCCAAGCGGCATTCCTGGACGGGCGCGCGCTGGCCCTGCAGGACCTGGTCACCGCCTGGCCCTTCCCTCTCCTCAGCTTCCAGTGCCTGCTGGGCCCCTGCGGGCACCCCCAGCACCGCGGCCACCACGCGCCGCCCGGCCACAAGCCCGACAAGCTCTGTGTCCAAGCCGTCCTCTCGGCCGTGGTGGCCCACGTCAGGCAGGCGCTGGAGGACTCCCAGCAACCCCCCAGGTACCGCGTTCCCTTGGGATTTGGGGAGGAATTGGGTCCCTGCTTCCCTTTTGAGGGGGGGTTGGTGGTCATCAGTGCTGGATTAGGAGCATTATGGAGGCGTGGAATGGTTTGGGTTGGAAGGGACCCTGAAGAGGGTCCAGTTGCATGGGAATGCCTTGTGCTCCAAGCCCTGTCCAATCAGTTCCGGTGATCCAGAGCTTCTCTGTTCCACCCCTTCCAGTGTCCCGGCACCCTCATGGTGATGAACTTCATCCCAAGGTCCCATCCAACTCTTCCCCCTTCCAGCTGGAGCCGTTCCTCCTCATCCCATCCCTGCATCCCTTCTCCAAAGCCCCATTGCTCCAAGCCCCGTCCAACCTGGCCTGGATCAGTTCCGGTGATCCAGAGCTTCTCCGTTCCAACCCTCCCAGTGTCCCGGCACCCTCACGGGGAAGAACTTCCCAACATCCCATCCAACTCTTCCCTCTTCCAGTTGGAGCCGTTCCTCCTCATCCCATCCCTGCATCCCTTCTCCAAAGCCCCATTGCTCCAAGCCCCATCCAGCCTGGCCTGGATCAGTTCCGGTGATCCAGAGCTTCTCCGTTCCACCCCTTCCAGCGTCCCAGCACCCTCATGGTGCTCCCAAGATCCCATCCAACTCTTCCCTCTTCCAGTTGGAGCCGTTCCTCCTCATCCCATTGCTCCATCCCTTCTCCAAAGCCCCAATCCAGGTTTCCTGGAGCCCCTTTAGGCACTGGAGCTGCTCTGAGGTCTCCCTGGAGCCTTGAACACTTCCAGGGATGGAGCATCCATCGCTTCCTTAGGCCTCACCACCCCCTGTCAGGGCTGGAGCGAGGTGCGGGACACCCCCAGCTCTCCCCATTCCCTACTTTTCCCACCCATTCCTTATCTCCCAAGGGACAGACAGTGCCACCTGCGGGTGTTGGACATGACGGGTCTCCAGGACGATGACACCACCGAGCGCGGTCCAGAAGGGATGAGCCTGTGGTCCGGCACGGTGGCATTGGCCAAAGCTTGCCTTGAGGTGGCCAAACACCAAACGGAACTCCAGAAACGCAATTCCAAGCGGCGCAAAGGTCCCTCGGGAAGCTCCTCGCCGCCCCACGCCATCGGCGTGGAGATCCGCGCCGACCTCTTCGTCAACAGCACCTCTTATGGCATCCTCCGGGATGCTCTCCAAGCCACCAGCAGCCCCCTGCGGCTCCGGTGCCGGGATTTCCACGCCGAGGAGCTGTCGGTGGGTGGGATCGTGGGATTGCTGGAATGCCTGGATCCCGGCGGCGTGCGGCGCGTGGATCTGCGCTTCAACAACCTGGGCCTGGCCGGGCTCTGCGCCGTGGTGCCGCAGCTCAGCCGCTTCCCGGATCTGCTCAGCCTCAAGCTGCCCTACAGCAACGTGGACGTGCGGCGCCACGCGGCCGGAGCCGACGCCGGCTTCCGGCGCCTCTCCACGCACCTCGGGAAGCTCCAGGCTCTCCGGGAGCTCAACCTGGGATCGTCGAGGTTGTCCGGGAAGCTCAGGCAGCTGCTACGGTGCGGTCCAAGAGAGGGAGAAGGGATCCAGAGGGAGGTGGGAGCGTGCGTGGGCGTCGGGAGGTTCAGTAAGGTCTGGGTGTGGGTTGGGTGATCCCATAAATGGACTGGGATGGATGGATGAGGGATGGGAGAGATGATGGATGGATGGATGGATGATGGATGATGGATGGATGATGGATGGATGGATGATGGATGGATGGATGATGGATGGATGATGGATGGATGATGGATGGATGATGGATGGATGGATGGATGATGGATGGATGGATGATGGATGGATGGATGATGGATGGATGGATGGATGATGGATGGATGATGGATGATGGATGGATGACAGATGGATGATGGATGGATGATGGATGGATGGATGATGGATGGATGGATGATGGATGGATGGATGATGGATGGATGATGGATGGATGACGGATGGATGGATGGATGATGGATAGATGCATGATGGATAGACATATGATGGATGAATGGATGGGTGGGATGGATGGATGGGTGGGATTTATGGGTGATGGATAGATGGATGGATAGATGGATGATGGATGGATAGAGCATGGCTGGATGGAGGATGGATGGATGGGATGGATGATGGATGGATGGATGGATGGGATGGTTGGATGGATGGATGGATGAAGGATAGATGGATGATGGATAGACGGATGGATGATGGATGGGTGGACGGAATGGATGACGGATGGATGGATGGAGCAGCCCTGAGGAGAAGGACTTGGGGGTATTGGGTGAGGAGAAGCTCCCCATGATTTGTGTTTTGCTTTGGGAACCATCCCCAGCCCATTGGTCCCTATGAGGTTGATCCCGGTGCCCATGGTGTCCTCACGGCTCCTTCTCCCTCTTCCCACCAGGAACCTGGAAGCTCCTCTGGAAAGCCTGGAACTGGCCTTCTGCTACCTCCTTCCCGGCGACCTCGCCTTCCTCTCCCAAAGCATCCACGCTCCAGCCCTGAAGAAGCTGGACTTGAGCGGCCACCACTTCACCGAGAGCCTTCTCCAAGCTCTGTGCTCCCTCTTGGAGAACTCCTCCTCCCTCATCCACCTGGATCTCATGGAATGCCAACTCACAGACTCCCGCTTGGAAGCTCTTCTCCCGTCTCTGTGCCGTTGCTCCCGGCTCCGATGCTTGGGCCTCTTTGGCAACCCTTTGTCCACACCGGGCCTCAAGACCTTGTTACGCCAAACCTCCGTCCTCCAGGAGCTCTGCCTCGTGGTCTACCCTTACCCCGTGGACTGCTACAGCCGGGAGACACCACGGCCACCATCCGCTTCCTCCGGGATCTTCGAGGACACTTTGGATGAGGAACGCTTCACCGCCGTCAGCGCCGAGCTCTGCCGGATGCTGGTGAGCTCCGGCAGGGACAACGCCATGTGGACCGCCAGCCTCTGCCGCCACGGCACCCTCGACTACTTCGCCTTGTGAGAGCTTGGCACGGCTTCAGCCCGCCCCACGGCGCTGGTGACGCGCGGTGGCCTCGCTGGTGGGGCTGTGGCCCAAAACTGGGGCCGTTTCTCCTGGGTTTGGAGCTCTTTTTTGGCATCTGCCTGAGGTTCCTGCTTGTTTTTGGGGGGGGTTTGGCACCTCCTCCACGTTATCTCCTCGTCTGGGAGCTTGGCTGGCATCTCAGGAGGGTTTTCTCCTTGTTTTGGTGGAACGTTTTGGCACCTTCTGCTTGAGGTTATCCTTGTTTTGGTGCCTCTTTGGCACTTTTCTCCCAGTTTTCTCCTTGTTTTGGTGTTTTCTGGCATCTACCTCAGGTTCCTCCTCGTTTTGATGCCTCTTTGGCACTTTCACCCTGTTTTCTCCTTGTTTTGGTGTTTTTTGGCATCTACCTGAGGTTCCTCCTTGTTTTGGTGCCTCTTTGGCACTTTCACCCTGTTTTCTCCTTGTTTTGGTGTTTTTTGGCATTTACCTGAGGTTCCTCCTTGTTTTGGTGCCTCTTTGGCACCTTCTCCTGAGGTTTTCTCCATGTTTTGGTGTTCTTTGGCATCTACCTGAGGTTCCTCCTTGTTTTGGTGCCTCTTTGGCACTTTTCTTCCTGTTTTCTCCTTGTCTTGGTGTCTTTTGACATCTACCTGAGGTTCCTCCTTGTTTTGGTGCCATTTTGGCACCTTCTCCCTAAGGTTTTCTCCACGTTTTGGAGCTTTTTTGGCATCTACCTGAGGTTCGTCCTTGTTTTGGGGGGGGTTTTGGCACCTCCTCCACGTTATCTCCTCGTTTGGGAGCTTGGTTGGCATCTCAGGAGGGTTTTCTCCTTGTTTTGGTGGAACGTTTTGGCATCTAGCGGGGTTTTTCTCCTCGTTTTGGAGCTCGTTTGGCACATTCTGCTTAAGGTTATCCTCGTTTTTGTGCCTCTTTGGCACTTTCTCCCAGTTTTCTCCTCGTTTTGGTGTTTTTTGGCATCTACCTAAGGTTCCTCCTTATTTTGGTGTCTTTTTGGCACTTTCTCCCTGTTTTCTCCCCATTTTGGTGGTTTTTGGCATCTACCTGAGGTTCCTCCTCATTTTGGTGCCTTTTTGGCACTTTCTCCTTGTTTTCTCCTCGTTTTGGTGTTTTTTGGCATCTACCTGAGGTTCCTCCTCATTTTGGTGCCTTTTTGGCACTTTTCTCCCTGTTTTCTCCTCGTTTTGGTGGTTTTTGGCATCTACCTGAGGTTCCTCCTCATTTTGGTGCCTTTTTGGCACTTTCTCCCTGTTTTCTCCTTGTTTTGGTGTTTTTTAGCGTCTACCTGAGGTTCCTCCTCGTTTTGGTGCCACTTTGGCACCTTCTTCCTAAGGTTTTCTCCACGTTTTGGAGCTTTTTTGGCATCTACCTGAGGTTGTCTCCTCGGTTTGGTGGGGTTTGGCCTCTCCCTGGCCTTTTCTCCACGTTCTGGTGCTTCTTTGGCACCTTTTCCCTGAGGTTTTCCCCTCGTTTTGGAGCTTTTTGGGCATCTCCCTGAGCTTTTCCCCTCCTTTCGGTGCCTCTTTGGCACCTTCTCCCTGAGGTTTCTCCTTCTTTTGGAGCTCTTTTGCTCCCCACTCCTCCCACCGCCACCACCGCGGCTCCGGTGCCGACATTCCGGCTCCGACATTCCTTGTTATCCAGGTTCATTAACACAAGAAATTCCTTAATAAATCCTGTTGCTTTAGAAGGGCTCATGGCAAAGAACCCGGCACCGCGGCGCCTTTTATTGTCACGCTCCCCCATACCCCCCCCCCCCCCGCTTCAGGTCCCCATCCCCAAATCCCATCCTTATATCCCGAATTCCCATGAGGAATCAGCTCCGTGCTCCCGGTTTAAGCTTCTTTAGTGGGGGGGTTTTGGCCACCACGGTGATGGCACCAGACCAACGTCAGGCTCTCATGGGGACACCGGGAATGCCGGCTCAACTCTGGCGCGTGGAGATGGGAATATCCGAGGATTCCTTGGCACTTCCAGCACGGAGCAACGGCAACAGCTCCTCAGTGAGCCGATAGCTCCGACCTTCCCATCGGAAGTGCGTCGGTGGCTGCTCCTGCCCGTGCTCATACTGGAAGCTGGAGCTCCATTCCCAAGCCAACGCCGAGCGCACCAGCCCCACGCCGCCGGATTTGGCCGGTGCCGGATGATAGAGCCGCCCGTTTTCCGGGAATACCGTCAGCTTTTCCGGTTGGAATGGGACCGCCAAGCGTTCCCCCCCGCCGCAGTAGGAGAGGAGCCGGGAATCTCCCGGCAGGAGGTGGGTGAAGACAATGGGCCGATCCTCACAGCGCAGGAAGTTCCGTTCCCGGCCGCACCGGGATAGGAACGGGAATTCCGTCTCGTAGCGCCCGCTCCGGTTGTGCTCCAGCTGCTTGAAGAAGAAGCTCAGGAATGCCACGTCTGCCGGGATGGACACAGAGCGCTGTGGGTTAAGGAGCTACCGGGGTGGTAATGGCGCTCCTCCGGGTTGGGAAGCTGATGGAGGAGGGATGGAAGCACCGGGAAGCGCCAATGGGAAGTGATGGTGATGGAGGGAAGTGGTTAATTAGGGAAGGACGGGATATGCAAATGGGGCGGGTGGATTCCCCCCCCCCCCCCCCCCCCCCCCCCCGTCGCTGCTGCCATGGGATGGGATCCCAGTTTGAGGATGAGATCCCGATTTAAGGATGGATGGGATCCTGATGAAGCATTGGATCTCAAGGGTGAGATCCCAACTAATGGTGAAGCCTGATGGAGGATCAGCTCCCAGTTAAGGATGAGATTCCAGTTAAGGATTGGATCCTGATTAAGGCTGGGATCCTGATTAAAGGATAAGATCCCAATTAAGGACTGGATCCTGATTAAGGCTGGGATCCCAGTTAAGGATGAGATCCCAGTTAAGGCTGGGATCCTGATTAAGGCTGGGATCCCAGATAAGGATGAGATCCCAGTTAAGGATCGGATCCTGATTAAGACTGGGATCCCAGTTAAGGATGAGATCCTGATTTAGGATGAGATCCCAATTAAGGATCAGATCCTGGTTAAGGCTGGGATCCTCATTAATGATCCGATCTCTAGGATTGTATCCCAGTTAAGGATGAGATCCCAATTAACAATTGGATTTCAAGGATCAGTTCCCACTTAGAGATCAGATCCCAAATAAGGATGGGATCCTTATTACAGAATCACAGAATCCCAAGGGTTGGAAGGGACCTAAAAAGATCATCTAGTCCAACCCCCCTGCAAGAGCAGGGTAACCTACAGTACATCACACAGGAACTTGTCCAGGCGGGCCTTGAATATCTCCAGTGTAGGAGACTCCACAACCCCCCTGGGCAACCTGTTCCAGTGCTCTGTCACTCTTACAGTAAAGAAGTTCTTCCTGATGTTAACGTGGAACTTCCTATGCTCCAGTTTACACCCATTGCCCCTTGTCCTATCACTGGATATCACTGAAAAAAGCCTAGCTCCATCATCCTGACACCCACCCTTTACATATTTGTAAACATTGATGAGGTCACCCCTCAGTCTCCTCTTCTCCAAGCTAAAGAGACCCAGCTCCCTCAGCCTCTCCTCATAAGGGAGATGTTCCACTCCCTTAATCATCTTTGTGGCTCTGCGCTGGACTCCTTCAAGCAATTCCCTGTCCTTCTTGAACAGAGGGGCCCAGAACTGGACGCAATATTCCAGATGCGGCCTCACCAAGGCTGAGTAGAGGGGGAGGAGAACCTCTCTTGACCTACTAACCACTCCCTTTCTAATGCACCCTAAGATGCCATTTGCCTTCTTGGCCACAAGAGCACATTGCTGGCTCATGGTCATCCTCCTATCCACCAGGACCCCCAGGTCCCTTTCCCCTTCACTACTTTCCAGCAGGTCAACCCCCAACCTGTACTGGTACATGGGGTTGTTCTTCCCCAGATGCAAGACTCTACACTTGCCCTTGTTAAATTTCATCAAGTTTCTCCCCGCCCAACTCTCCAGCCTGTCCAGGTCTCGCTGAATGGCAGCACAGTCCTCTGGTGTGTCAGCCACTCCTCCCAGTTTTGTGTCATCAGCAAACTTGCTGAGGGTGCACTCAGTTCCCTCATCCAGGTCATTGATGAAAATATTAAACAGCACCGGTCCCAGCACCGACCCCTGAGGAACTCCACTAGTCACAGACCTCCAGCTAGATTCTGCGCCATTGACCACAACTCTCTGCCTTCTTCCTTTCAACCAGTTCTCGATCCACCTCACTACTTGATCATCAAGCCCACACTTCCTCAGCTTATCTATGAGGATGCTGTGGGAGACAGTATCAAATGCCTTACTGAAATCAAGAAAAACTACATCTACCGCTCTACCATCATCCCTCCACCTAGTCACTTCCTCATAGAAGGCTATAAGGTTGGTCATACATGACTTCCCCCTCATAAAACCATGTTGGCTGTTCTTAATGACCCCCTCATCCTTGATATGCCTAGTGATGGAGTCAAGAATAAGTTGTTCCATCACCTTTCCAGGGATGGAGGTAAGGCTGACCGGTCTATAATTACCCGGGTCCTCCTTCTTGCCCTTCTTATAGATTGGTGTGACCTTTGCCATCCGCCAATCCTCAGGCACCTCGCCCATTTCCCACGACTTACCAAAGATGATGGAAAGTGGCCTAGCAATGACCTCCGCCAGCTCCCTCAGCACCCGTGGGTGCATTCCATCCGGACCCATCGATTTACAGATGTCCAGATTGCATAGCTGATCCCTAACCCAATCCTCATCTACCAAAGCAAACTCCTCCTTTGTCCTGACTCCTTCTGGGGCTATAGAAATCCGGGGCCCTCGGGGAGAGTCTGCAGGAGTAAAGACAGAGGCAAAGAAGGCATTCAGCACCTCTGCCTTCTTTATATCCTCTGTCTCCAGGGTACCCACTTCGTTCAGCAGTGGGCCTATATTGCCTCTTGTTTTAGTTTTATTTGCTATGTATTTGAAGAAGCCCTTTCTATTGTCTTTAACCCGACTAGCAAGATTGAGTTCCAAGGAGGCCTTAGCTGTCCTAATTGCCTCCCTACATCCTCTAACAACTGTCCTATATTCCTCCCAAGCGGCCAGCCCCTCCTTCCATAATCCATAGATTCTCCTTTTCCACTTGAGTTTGCCCAGCAGCTCCTTGTTTAACCACGCCGGTCTCCTAGATCCCTTACTTGACTTCCTACTCATTGGGACGCTCCGATCCTGAGCTTGGAAGAAGCGGTCCTTGAATGCTAACCAACTATCTTGAGCCCCTTTACCGCCTAGTACACTTTCCCATGAGACTTCCCTTAGCAGTTGACTGAAGAGGCCAAAGTTGGCCCTTCGGAAATCCAGAACTGTGGCTTTGCTAGGTATTCTATTCCTCCCACACAGGATCCTAAACTCCACCATCTCATGGTCACTGCAGCCAAGGCTGCCATTGACCGTCACCACTTCGACCAAACCCTCCTTGTTGGCGAGCACTAAATCTAGCAGCGCTGCTCCCGTAGTTGGTACGTCCACCATTTGCATTAAGAAATTATCATCAATGCACTCGAGGAACCTCCTAGACTGTGAATGACTGGCTGTGTGAGTCTTCCAGCAAATATCGGGGTAATTAAAGTCCCCCACGACGACTAAGGCATGTAGTCGCGAGGCTACTTCCAGTTGCCTGTAGAAAGCCTCATCAACTCCTTCGTCCTGATCAGGAGGTCTGTAATAGACCCCCACAACTGTATCACCCGTGCCAGTCCGCCCCTTGATTCGTACCCACAGACATTCCACTTGCTCCTCATCCGACCCCGGACAGAACTCAATACATTCTAGTTGCTCTCTCACGTAAAGAGCAACTCCACCACCTCGCTTCGCTGACCTATCTTTCCTAAAAAGGACATAGCCATCCATGACCACATTCCAGTCATGTGAACTGTCCCACCATGTCTCTGTAATCGCCACCAGATCATAACCTTTAGCCCGCACACAGACTTCTAACTCCTCCTGTTTATTCCCCATGCTGCGTGCATTGGTGTACAGGCATTTCAGGGAGCCAGTCCTAGTACCCTTTTTCCCCTGCGGGACAGGGTCTAAAGAGCTATCCTTTCCCACAAGTGAAACAAGAGATTGATAGTCCTCCTTAGCCCGCCATCCTTCAATCCCTAGCATGTTCCTCTTGGGCTTGTCCCCAACAGGCCCAGTTAAATCCCCTCCCCCCTTCCTAACTAGTTTAAAGCCCTGTCAATAAGCCCTGCTAACTCCTGCCCCAAAACCCTTTTTCTTCTCTGGGACTGGTGTATCCCGCCTGTCACCAGCAAACCAGGTGTCCCATACAGCAGCCCGTGACTGAAAAACCCAAACCCCTGCCTTTGGCACCAGTCACGTAGCCATACATTAACCTGCAGAGTCTTCTTATATATCCCTTCACCCTCGCTTGCAACAGGTGTGGAGGCAAACACCACTTGCGCTCCAGACCCTTTAACCAGCCGTCCCAGGGCCCTGAAGTCTCTCTTCATTGCCCTTACGTTCCTCGTAATAATTTCGTCACTGCCAACCTGAAAAACCAGCAGTGGGTAGTAGTCAGACGGCTGCACCAGTTCAGAGAGCTTCTTTTTAACATCTCTAATCCGAGCCCCAGGCAGGCAGCAGACCTCCCTGTGGGGTGGATCCGGTCGACAAATGGGCCCTTCTGTTCCCCTCAGAAGGGAGTCACCCACCACAATTACTCTTCTTTTCTTCTTGGTTGGGGAAGTTCTGAGGCATGTGGGTGAGTGACTAGCCCTGGGTGCCTCACTAGATAGATTTGCCTCACCATCTCCATTCACCTGGCCCTGAATTTCCAAGACCTCGTACCTGTTATTCAAGGGCAACTGGGAGGGAGGAAGGGATTGTGAGGGTTTTCGCTTACCTCTCCGAGGAGGAACCTCCCTCCATCCATCCTTGTCCATTAAGCTCTCTCCTTCTGTCTGATGGTAGGAGGGAAGGGGATCCATATCTTGTTGAACCACTTCCCTCTGCCCTTGCCTTAGGGTGTGGTTCCACCAATCTATTTCACTTTCACACTCTCTAATGGCTCTCAACCTTTCTACCTCCTCCCTCAGTTCAGCCACCTGCCTGAGCAGGTCATTTATTTGCTCACAGCGAACACAAGCAGTATCACTGGCTCCCTCCAATACAAGTGCCAGGCTCAGGCATTCGCTGCAGCCAGAGACCTGCACAGCTGCATGTCTGCAGGAAGGCTCAGTCTGGATACCCACATTAGTACTCACTACAGCTTTCGATCGTGAAAAAAAAAAAACAGACTCTGGAGGAGGTCCACCATATTTCCTCTGTCCAGTAGTCACATCAAGAGTGTAGCCAGTCCTCTCCAAGAGTGCCTTTATTTTTGCCTCATCTGGTCCTTTGCTAGAATCTGCCACCTTGGTCCCCTGTTTTTCCCTCTGCCTATATGTCTTCATGACTCCACATAAAAAGGCACTTTTGTTCTGAACATGTGAGAGATCACTGTCTTTAAACTGCTGAAGGGATAGGCTCCCGATTAAGGATGGAATCGTAAGGATTGGATTCTGAGGAAGGATTAGATCCCAAGGATTGGATCCCAATTGAATACTCCCACTACGGATGAGATCCCAGTTAAGGATTGGATCTTCATTAAGGATCAGATCCTTACTAAGGATCAGATCTCATGGATGAGATCCCAAGTAAGGATCGGATCCCAGTCAAGTATTGGATCCTGATTCAGGATCGGATCCCAAGGATTGGATCCCAACTAAGGCTGAGATCCCAGTTCAGGATCTGATCCCAGGTAGGGGCTGCTTTTGGGGTGAGTTTGGGTGGATTTGGGTCCCGGTACCTTTGAAGCAGGTGATGAAATTCTTCACTTTGGTGTCATCCAGGAAAAGCTGTTGGAAAAGTGGGAAAAAGCCTCAGAATCCCAAAGTGTTCCCAGCGGTCTGCCCGGGATCCCGCTGGGATCTGGTCGGGATCTATCTGGCATCTGTCCTGGGGCCCTCTGGATACGTTTGGGATCTATCCGGGATCTGCCATGGATCCACGTGGGTTCTGTTTGGGATCTGCCATGGATCCACGTGGGTTCTGTTCGGGATCCGCCATGGATCCACGTGGGTTCGTTTGGGATCTGCGATGGATCCACGTGGGTTCTGTTTGGGATCTATCTGGGATCCACCATGGATCCACATGGGTTCTCTTCGGGATCTGTCTGGGATCTGCCATGGATCCACGTGGGTTCTGTTTGGGATCTATCTGGGATCTGCCATGGATCCACGTGGGTTCTGTTTGGGATCTGCCATGGATCCACGTGGGTTCTGTTTGGGATCTATCTGGGATCTGCCATGGATCCACGTGGGTTCTGTTTGGGATCTATCTGGGATCTGCCATGGATCCACGTGGGTTCTGTTTGGGATCCACCATGGATCCATGTGGGTTCTGTTTGGGATCTATCTGGGATCCGCTATGGATCCACGTGGGTTCTGTTTGGGATCTGTCCGGGATCCATGTGGGTTCTCTTTGGGATCCACCCAGGATCCAGCTGGGATCTCTCCAGGAGCCACCCCATCCCTGGCATCCCAGGGCCGTTGCCGTCCTTTTGGGATCCATTTAGGGCCCGTTTGGGATCCATCCGGAATCTGTTGTGGATCCAGCTCCCCCCCCCCCCCTCCCCGGACACCCCCCTGTTCCCGGTGTTCCCAGTGTCCCGGTGCCCCCTGTTCCCATTGTTCCCATTGTCCCCCCCATTCCCGTTGTCCCCCCCGTTCCCGATGCCCCCCCCCGTTCCCGTTCCCGGTGTTCCTGTTGTCCCCCCCGTCTCACCCGTTCCCGTTGTTCCCCCTGTTCCCGGTGTTTCCAGTGTTCCCGGTGCCCCCCCCGTTCCCGTTGCCCCCCCATTCCCATTGTCCCCCTCGTTCGTGGTGGCCCCCCGTTCCCGTTGTCCCCGCTGTTCCCATTGTTCCCCTCGTTCCCAGTGCCCCCCCTGCTCCCGTTGTTCCCCCCCGTCCCCGTTGCCCCCCGTTCCCGTTGCCCCCCCCTTTCCCGTTGTCCCCCCTTTCCCGTTGCCCCCCCGTTCCCGTTGATTTCCCCCCGTTCCCGTTGCCCCCTGTTCCCGTTGCCCCCCCCGTCCCCGTTGCCCCCCGTTCCCGTTACCCCCCCCTTTCCCGTTGCCCCCCCGTTCCCGTTGATTCCCCCCCGTTCCCGTTGCCCCTTTCCCATTGTCCCCCCCCGTTTCCGTTGCCCCCCCTTTCCATTGCCCCCCCCCCTTTCCCATTGCACCCCGTTCCCTTCCCCCCCCCGTTCCCTTCCCCCCCCCCTTTCCCGTTGTCCCCCCGTTCCCTTTCCCGTTGCCCCCCGTTCCTTCCCCCCCCCGTTCCCATTGCCCCCCCCGTTTCCCGTTGCCCCCCGTTCTCTTTCCCCCCCCGTTCCCTTTTCCCCCCCCAGTCCCCGTTGCCCCCCGTTCCCGCTGTTCCCGTTGCCCCCCCCGCCGGTGCCCGCGGTACCTGTCCCTGGTGATCCAGGTAATAGAAGTACTCGCGGGTGCGCGGCTCCGGGCTCTGCCCCTGCCGGTACCCGGGCACCGCCGCGCTCGGGCCCGGCCGGAGCCGCAGCGCCGGGAGCAGCCGCATCCCGGAACCGGAACCGGGACCGCAACCGGAACCGGAACCGGAAATGGAGCGATCCCGATCCCGGTAACGACCCCGGGCCTGGAACCGACCCCGGCCGCGGACCCGGAAGTGGCAGCGGAAGCGGAGGGGACCGGTACGAGCGCTGCACCACTCCGGGCGGAACCATTGCCCGGGGGAACCGATAGAGACCCTATAGAGGGGCTATAGGCACAGCCGCCCACCCCTATAGGCGCCCAGACACCTATAGGCACCCATGTAACCCTATAGGCACCCATGGACACCTATAGACACCCATGTAACCCTATAGACACCCATGGACACCTATAGACACCCATGTAACCCTATAGACACCCGTGTAACCCTATAGACACCCGTGTAACCCTATAGACACCCATGGACACCTATAGACACCCATGTAACCCTATAGACACCCATGGACACCTATAGACACCCATGTAACCCTATAGACACCCGTGTAACCCTATAGACACCCGTGTAACCCTATAGACACCCATGGACACCCATAGACACCCGTGTAACCCTATAGACACCCGTGTAACCCTATAGACACCCATGTAACCCTATAGACACCCGTGTAACCCTATAGGCACCCATGGACACCTATAGACACCCGTGTAACCCTATAGGCACCCATGGACACCTATAGACACCCGTGTAACCCTATAGACACCCATGGACACCTATAGACACCCGTGTAACCCTATAGACACCCATGGACACCTATAGACATCCGTGTAACCCTATAGACACCCGTGTAACCCTATAGACACCCGTGTAACCCTATAGACACCCGTGTAACCCTATAGGCACCCATGTAACCCTATAGACACCCATGGACACCTATAGACACCCATGTAACCCTATAGACACCCATGGACACCTATAGACACCCGTGTAACCCTATAGACACCCATGTAACCCTATAGACACCCGTGTAACCCTATAGACACCCATGGACACCTATAGACACCCGTGTAACCCTATAGACACCCCTGGACACCTATAGACACCCGTGTAACCCTATAGACACCCATGGACACCTATAGACACCCGTGTAACCCTATAGACACCCATGGACACCTATAGACACCCGTGTAACCCTATAGACACCCATGGACACCTATAGACATCCGTGTAACCCTATAGACACCCGTGTAACCCTATAGACACCCATGGACACCTATAGACAGCCATGTAACCCTATAGGCACCCGTGTAACCCTATAGACACCCATGGACACCTATGGACACCCATGTCACCCTATAGACACCCGTGTAACCCTATAGACACCCGTGTAACCCTATAGACACCTGTGTAACCCTATAGACACCCATGGACACCTATAGACACCCATGGACACCTGTAGACACCCATGGACACCTATAGACACCCGTGTAAACCTATAGACACCCGTGTAACCCTATAGGCACCCATGGACACCTGTAGACACCCGTGTAACCCTATAGACACCCATGGACACCTATAGACACCCATGGACACCTATAGACACCCGTGTAACCCTATAGACACCCGTGTAGCCCCTATAGATACTCTTACCCCATAGGCACTTGTATAGACACCCACTCCGTCCTATAGACACCTGGTCCTATAGACACCATATACCTGTATATATATGTATATTTATACCCCCCCCATGCCCCATCTAGACTCCCATGCACCCCTATAGACACCCCTACTCCCTATAGACACCCATGTACCCCTTATATACACCCATCCCCCTTATAGACACCCGCCTGCCCCTACAGAAACCCGTGTACCCCTATGGACACCCACACCTTGTAGACCCCCGTGTACTCCTATAGGCACCCTTGTGCCCTATAGACACCCATGAACTCCTCTAGACACCCATACACCCTATAGACAACACCATAGACACCCATGTACACCTATAGACACCATACTACCTAGAGACACCCCTATAGACCCCCATAGCCCTATAGACCCCCATGTACCCCTCTAGACCCCATACCACTTATAGACACCCCTATAGACACCCATACCCCTATAGACCCCCATGTACCTCTACAGGCCCCATACCCCTTATAGACCCCCATATGCCCCTATAGACCCCATACCCCCTATAGATACCCATGCAACCCTATAGACCCCATACCCCCTATAGATACCCGTGCAACCCTACAGGCCCCATACCCCTTATAGACCTCCCTATAGACCCCCATGTAACCCTATAGACCTCATACCCCCTATAGACCCCCATATGCCCCTATAGATACCCATGCACCCCTACAGGCCCCATACCCCCTATAGACCCCCATGTACCCCTGTCGGCCCCATATCCCCTATAGACCCCCATATAGACCCCCATGTGTCCCTATAGGCCCCATACCCCCTTTAGACACCCCTATAGACACCCATATTCCCTATAGACACCCACGTACACCTAGACTACCACACCCCCTATAGACACCCCTATAGACACCCATACTCCCTATAGACCCCATACACCTTATAGACACCCCTAGAGATGCCCATGTACCCCACAGACACCCCTATAGACACCCATAGATACCCCTATAGATCACCATGGACTCCTATAGACCCCATACCCCCTACAGACAGCCCTATAGACACCCATGTACCCCTATAGACCCCATACCACCTAGAGACACCCCTATAGACCCCCATAGCCCTATAGACCCCCATGTACCCCTCTAGAACCCATACCTCTTATAGACACCCCTATAGACACCCATACCCCTATAGACCCCCATGTACCCCTACAAGCCCCATACCCCTTATAGACCTCCCTATAGACCCCCATGTAAACCTATAGATCTCATACCCCCTATAGACCCCCATATGCCCCTATAGACCCCATACCCCCTATAGATACCCATGCACCCCTACAGGCCCCATACCCCCTATAGACCCCCATGTACCCCTATCGGCCCCATACCCCCTATAAATCCCCCTATAGACCCCCATGTACCCCTGTCGGGCCCATACCCCTTATAGACCCCCCTACAGACCCCCATGTACCCCTATTGGCCCCATAACCCCTATAGACCCCCCTATAGACCCTCATGTACCCCTATAGTCCCCATACCACCTATACACCCCCCTACAGACCCCCATGTACCCCTATTGGCCCCATACCCCCTATAGACCCCCATGTACCCCTATCAGCCCCATACCCCCTATAGACCCCCCTATAGACCCCCATGTACCCCTATCGGCCCCATACTCCCTATATACCCCCATGTACCCCTATCGGCCCCATACCCCCTATAGACCCCCCTACAGACCCCCATGTACCCCTATCGGCCACATACCCCCTATCAGCCCCATAACCCCTACAGACCCCCATGTACACCTATTGGCCCCATACCCCCTATAGACCCCCATGTACCCCTATAGTCCCCATACCCCCTATACACCCCCCTATAGACACCCATGTACCCCTATAGACCCCATAGCCCCTATAGATCCCTCTATAGACCTCCATGTACCCCTATTGGCGCCATACCCCCTATAGACCACCTATAGACCTCCATGTACCCCTATCGGCCCCATACCCCCTATAGACCCTTCTATAGACCCCCCTGTACCCCTATCGGCCCCATACCCCCTATAGACCCCCCATAGACCCCCATACCCCCCCCCCCCCCAGTGAACGCTCCCGCAGCCGCCTCCAGCCGAAGCTTTATTCACATCCGGGTACAGAGACAGGACCCGGGGGGGGGGGGGGGGGGGGGGGGAGGGGAGCCCCCGACCCCTCCCCCACCCCATCCCCACCCCCCCCTCCCCCCCCCCCCCCAAGCCCACGGTGGGGGGAGGGGCTCGTGTGCCCCGTGATTAACTTTATTAATTATTAATTCTTCATGATTGATTTGTACATCAGCTTCTGCCTTTTAATAATAACGAGGATTCGTAATAAATAAGAGCAAGAAACCCTAAAAAACCACCAACGGAAACGGGGCGAAAAGAGGGGAAAAAGGGAAAAAAGCGACCTGGGGGGGGTGGGGATAAAATAAAATAATTAAAAAAAAAAAAAAAAAAAAAAAAAGGCCCCAACGGAAGGAATTATAAAATGCGGGGGAGAAATTAATTAATTTAATTAATTAAGGGGGGGGGGAGGGGAAAAGGGATCCCCTCCCCCCATCCCCATTCACCCCCCCCTCCCCCCCCCCCCCCCAGGTGCCTGGCAGTGAGTGGAGCTGGGAGGTAGCGTGGGGTTAAGGGCCCCCCCCCCCCCCCCCACTATGGGGCACCCCCCCCACGTCACCTATGGGGCACCCCAATCTATGGGGCACCCCCCACTGTGGGACCAGCATCTGGCTTCAAAGTGAAGGGGGTGAGGAGTGGGTCTCTAAATAGGGCTCGTGATGCTGATGGGTGGCCCCTTGGCACCCACTGGGTGCTGGTTGAAGCCACTGGGTGCTGCTCAAACCCACTGGGTGCTCCTCAACTCATTGGGTGCTGCTCAAACCCATTGGGTGCTCCTCAAACCCATTGGATGCTCCTCAACTCATTGGGTGCTCCTCAAACCAACTGGGTGCTCCTCAACTCATTGGGCGTTCCTGAAACCCATTGGGTGCTCCTCAGACCCATTGGGTGCTCCTCAACTCGCTGGGTGCTCCTCAAACCCACTGGATGCTCCTCAACTCATTGGGTGCTCCTCAACTCATTGGGTGCTCCTCGAACCCATTGGGTGCTCCTCAACTCATTGGGTGCTGCTCAAACCCATTGGGTGCTCCTCAATTCATTGGGTGCTCCTCAAACCCATTGGGTGCTCCTCAACTCATTGGGTGCTCCTCAAGCCCATTGGGTGCTCCTCAACTCATTGGGTGCTCCTCGAACCCACTGGGTGCTCCTCAACCCATTGGGTGCTCCTCAACTCATTGGGTGCTCCTCACCCTCCACTGGGTGCCAACCACTATCCATTTGGTGCTCCTTAAACCCACTGGGTGCTCCTCAGACCCATTGGGTGCTGCTCAGACCCATTGGGTGCAACTACCACCACCTACTGGGTGCCCCCCATGGTTCTGCTTCGCCCCCGGTGGAGCTGAAGGCACTTGGGGGGCGGCCGAGGGGAAGGAATGGGAAGGGGGGGGGGTGGATGAGGGTGCTGGGGGGGTGCTGGAGATGGTGGGTGCCAAGATGGGTCCTGGAGGGGCAAGGGATGGTGCCTGCAACGATGGGTCCAAGAGGAGATGATGGGTGCCAAGGTGGGTCCAGAAGGAGCAGGAGGAGATGATGGGTGCCAACGTGGGTCCAGAAGGAGCAGAAGGAGATGATGGGTGCCAAAGTGGCTCCATCCCATCCAGATGGGTGCCAGAGATGATGGGCACCAAGATGGGTCCAGCAGGGCCAAGCAGAGATGATGGGTGCCAAGATGGTTCATGCAGGACCAGGAGGAGATGATGGGCACCAAGATGGGTCCACCATAACCAAGCAGAGATGATGGGTGCCAAGATGGTTCATGCAGGACCAGGAGGAGATGATGGGCTCCAAGGTGGGTCCAGGAGGACCAGTAGACATGACATGCCAAGATGGATCCAGTAGGGTAAAGCAGAGGTGATGGGTGGGTCCAGGAGGAGATGATGGGTGTCAGAATGTGTCCATCAGGGCCAAGACGATGGGTGCCAAGATGAGCTGGCCAGAAGCAGGAGGAGATGGTGGGCACCAAGATGGTTTATGTAGGACCAGGAGGAGATGATGGGCACCAAGATGGGTCCAACAGGGCCAAGCAGAGATGATGGGCGCCAAGATGGTTCATGCAGGACCAGGAGGAGATGATGGGCACCAAGGTGGGTCCAGCAGTGCCAAGCAGAGATGATGGGTGCCAAGATGGTTTATGTAGGACCAGGAGGAGATGATGGGCACCAAGGTGGGTCCAACAGGGCCAAGCAGAGATGATGGGCGCCAAGATGGTTCATGCAGGACCAGGAGGAGATGATGGGCTCCAAGATGGGTCCACCATAACCAAGCAGAGATGATGGGTGCCAAGATGGGTTGGGCAGGACCAGGAGGAGATGATGAGCACCAAGATGGGTCCAGGAGAAGCAGTAGATGGTGGCTGCTAAGATGGGTCCAGCAGGAGGAGATAAAAGGGACCAAGATTGGTCCCCCAGAGCCAAGCAGAGATGATGGGTACCAAGATGGGTCGGGCAGGACCAGGAGGAGATGATGGGCACCAAGATGGGTTGGGCAGGACCAGGAGGAGATGATGGGCACCAAGATGGGTCCAGCAGGACATGACAAATGCCAAGATGTGTCCAGTAGGGTAGAGATGGGCACCAAGATAGGCCCAGCAGGAGCAGAAGGAGATGATGGATGCCAAGAGAGGTCCGGGAGAACCAGAAGAAGATGATGGGCACCAAAACGGGTCCAGGAGGAGATGGTGGGTACCAAGATGGTTTGGGCAGGACCAAGCAGAGGTGATGGGCACCCAGATGGCTCCAGAACCAGGATGTGGTGGGTGCCAAGAAGGTTCCAGCAGGACCAGAAGGATGTGACAGATGCTGAGATGCTTCCAGCAGGAACATGAGGAGATGATGGGCACCAAGATAGGTCCAGCAGGGTCAAGCAGAGATGATGGGCACCACAGTGAGTCGGGCAGGACCAGGAGGAGATGATGGGTACCAAAACAGGTCCAGGAGAAGCAGGGGGAGATGATGGGTGCCAGGATGGGTTCAGCAGTACCAGGAGGTGATGACGGGCACCAAAAGAGGTCCAGGAGATGCAGGGAGAGATGATGGGTGCCAAGATGGGTATAGGAGGAGCAGGAGGAGATGATGGGGGCCAGGATGAGTCTTTCAAGGCCAGGAGCAGATGATGGATCCTGTGATGGGTCCAGTAGACACGGTGGGTGCTCAGACAGCTCCTTTGGGTGCCAACATGCAGTGAGATGGGTCCGGTGTGGGGATGGTCACCATGATGTGTGCAGGCAGTGACCTGCCCACCAGCTCCTCCAGCACCCAAAGGTGGGCACCCGGCCTCAATGAGCCACCCAAAGGGACCCCAGCACCCAAAGGGCCCCCCCCAGCACCACCCTTGGGTGCACCCAGCTCCGGTTGTGCCAATGGTCTCCTTCCCTATGTGCTGGGCCTCTCCTGGTCCCCTGGTGCCACCTTCTCCATGGGCTCAGCTCAACACCTGGGGGTCCTCCCTGCCCCACGGCTGCCACACAGCTCCACTCTCAACCAGCCACCCAACCCCAACATTGATGTGGATGGACCCCAACCCTGCTCAGATGCCACCAGGTCCTCACTGCCACCCATGACCACCCAGGACGGATGGAAGCGTCTCCCATGGGACACTCCTCACCTGTCCCATGGGTGCTGCCATCCCTTGGTGACCCCACCATGGCCAATCCCTTGGTGACCCCACCATGGCCAACCCCTTGGTGACCCCACCATGGCCAATCCATTGGTGACCCCACCATGGCCACCCCTTGGTGACACCACCATGGCCATCCCTTGGTGACCCCACCATGGCCAACCCCTTGGTGACATTATCATGGCCATCCCTTGGTGAACACCACCATGGCCAATCCATTGGTGACCCCACCATGGCCAACCCCTTGGTGACCCCACCACGGCCAACCTTTGGTGACCCCACCATGGCCAATCCATTGGTGACCCCACCATGGCCAACCCCTTGGTGAACACCACCACGGCCAATCCATTGGTGACCCCACCACGGCCAATCCATTGGTGACCCCACCATGGCCATCCCTTGGTGACCCCACCATGGCCAACCCCTTGGTGACCCCACCATGGCCAATCCATTGGTGACACCACCATGGCCACCCCTTGGTGACACCACCATGGCCAATCCATTGGTGACCCCACCATGGCCAACCCCTTGGTGACCCCATCATGGCCATCCCTTGGTGACCCCACCATGGCCAACCCCTTGGTGACATTACCATGGCCATCCCTTGGTGACCCCATCATGGCCAACCCCTTGGTGACCCCACCATGGCCAACCCCTTGGTGACATTACCATGGCCAACCCTTGGTGACCACACCATGGCCAACCCCTTGGTGACACCACCATGGCCAACCCTTGGTGACCACACCATGGCCATCCCTTGGTGACCCCACCATGGCCAACCACTTGGTAACCCCACCATGGCCAATCCATTGGTGACCCCACCATGGCCAACCCCTTGGTGACCCCATCATGGCCATCCCTTGGTGACCCCACCATGGCCAACCCCTCCGACTGGTCACGATGTGACCAGCGACACGGCCAGGATGGGGCTTGGTTGATGCCATGTCCCACTGCAGAGGGACCGGGGCCGGTGAAGGTGCCACCAACCCCCCCTCCCACCAGCACCCATCCTCTGGTGGGGTCCATGTGGGGTGGAAGGGGGGGGGGGACCTCGGGTGGCGGGTGCTATAGGACGCCCTCCATGAAGCTGGTGTCGAGGTGCTGGATGAGCACCCGGATGAAGGACATCTCCTTGCGCGTGTTCTCGAAGATGATCCGGGGGTCGTCCGACTGGCAGCGCAGGCAGTTGGGGGCCATCACCATGGCCAGGTTATTGACGTCCATCTTGGTGACGGCCACGTTGCCCGGCTGCACGAACACCTATGGGGCAGGAAGGGGGAAGGCGGTGGTGAGGCCGTGTGGGACATGATGGGTCTTGGGTGAGGACCACGTGGAACGGGTTGGGTTGGAAGGGAGGATGAAGATGATCCAGTTCCAAGCCATGGGGACATGGGCAGGCTCCTCTATGGGTGTTTGGAGCTGGAAAGGCATCGGAAGGGATGATGGAGATGTGGGGGGGGTCTGAAGCCACCCCTAAAGAGAGGACCCAAGGGATGTCCAGGGCCATGGGACCTCAAATCTGGTGCATGCTCATGGAACCATGGAATGGTTTGGGTTGAAGGGACCTTAAAGCTCCTCCAGTTCCAACCCAAGGCCATGGGCAGGGACCCCTTCCACTGGAGCAGGGCGCTGCTCCCTGGTTGGCTCCATGGGCTCTGAGCACCCGTTCGTCACCACTGGGGTCCCCACATCCTCCGCTCTCCGTCCCAGCATCCCCACTCTCTTTGGGTACCAGAGGTTGCCCCAACCCACTGCAGGACCCTGCCCTGGGCCTGGTTTCAACACTAAACCTAACGCTAACGCTAACGTTAACCATAACCACATATTATAACCATAAACATAACCCCAACCCCAACCCTAACCCTAAACGTAACCGTAAACCCAAACCCAACCCCAAACCCAACACCAAACTCGACCCCAACCGTAACTCCAACCCCAACCCCAAACCTAACCCCAACCCCAACCCCAAAACCAACCCCAATCCTAACCCTAGCCCCAACCCTAACCCCAATCCTAAACCCAACCCCAACCCCAACCATAACCCAACCCCAACCCTAAACCCAACCCCAAAACCAACCCCAATCCTAGCCCTAGCCCCAGCCCCAACCCTAACCTCAACCGTAACCCCAACCCCAACCCTAACCCCAACCCCAACCACAACCCTAACCCTAGCCCAACCCCAAACCTAACCCCAACCCCAACCCCCAAACCAATGCCAATCCTAACCCTAGCCCCAACCCTAACCCCAACCCCAACCCTAACCCTAGCCCCAAACCTAACGCCAACCCTAACCCCAACCCTAACCCCAACCCCAACCCTAACCTAACCCTAAACTAACCCCAACCCCAACCCCAACCCCAACCCCAACCCCAACCCTAACCCCAACCCCAACCCTAACCTAACCCTAACCCAACCCCAACCCCAACCCCAACCCTAACCCCAACCCCAACCCTAACCTAACCCTAGCCCCAACCCTAACCCCAACCCCAACCCTAGCCCTAGCCCCAAACCTAACGCCAACCCTAACCCCAACCCTAACCCCAACCCCAACCCTAACCTAACCCAACCCCAACCCCATCCCCAACCCCAACCCAACCCCAACCCAACCCCAACCCCGTCCCCAACCCTCCCGATGTCCATACAAGTCCAACATCTCCACCCCCTCCCGGTCCTTCAGGTGGGCAAGCCCCAGCCCTTGCCTTGGTGCCACCCCCAAGAGGTGCTGAGGGGGCAGCAGAGCCCATCTGCACCATTGCTGGAGATCCTGACCACCCCCCGACCCCTCACCGGGACTCCTCCCACCGGCCCAGCCTGCTCCCAACGGGCCTCGGGCACCGCCGGGGACAGGGCAGCCCCAGCACCCCATGGAGCACCCCATGGAGCACCCTATGGAGCACCCCATGGAGCACCCCATGGAGCACCCTATGGAGCACCCCATGGAGCACCCCATGGAGCACCCTATGGAGCACCCTATGGAGCACCCCATGGAGCACCCTATGGAGCACCCTATGGAGCACCCCATGCAACACCCCATGGAGCACCCTATGGAACACCCTATGGAGCACCCCATGGAGAACCCTATGGAGCACCCTATGGAGCACCCTATGGAGCACCCCATGGAGCACCCTATGGAGCACCCCATGCAACACCCCATGGAGCACCCTATGGAGCACCCCATGGAGCACCCCATGGAGCACCCTATGGAACACCCCATGCAACACCCCATGGAGCACCCTATGGAGCACCCTATGGAGCACCCCATGCAACACCCCATGGAGCACCCTATGGAACACCCTATGGAGCACCCCATGGAGCACCCTATGGAACACCCTATGGAGCACCCCATGGAGCACCCCATGGAGCACCCTATGGAGCACCCCATGGAACACCCCATGGAGCACCCCATGGAGCACCCTATGGAGCACCCCATGGAACACCCCATGGAGCACCCCATGGAGCACCCTATGGAGCACCCCACGGAACACCCCATGGAGCACCCCATGGAGCACCCTATGGAGCACCCCACGGAACACCCCATGGAGCACCCCATGGAGCACCCCATGGAACACCCCATGGAGCACCCCATGGAGCACCCCATGGAACACCCTATGGAGCACCCTATGGAACACCCCATTGAGCACCCTATGGAGCACCCATGGAGCACCCCATGGAGTACCCTATGGAGCACCCCATGGAGCACCCTATGGAACACCCTATGGAGCACCCCATGGAACACCCCATGGAGCAGCCTATGGAGCACCCTATGGAGCACCCTGTGGAGCACCCTATGGAACACCCCATTGAGCACCCTATGGAGCACCCATGGAACACCCCATGGAGCACCCCATGGAGCACCCCATGGAGCACCCTATGGAACAACCTATGGAACACCCCATGGAACACCCCATTGAGCACCCTATGGAGCACCCATGGAGCACCCTATGGAACAACCTATGGAACACCCCATGGAACACCCCATGGAGCACCCCATGGAGCACTCTATGGAACACCCCATTGAGCACCCCATGGTGGGTCCCGGCCGTACCTGGAGGAAGCGGATGAGGTAGCACAGCACCATCTTGTTGATCCTGGGCAGGGAGTGCACAACGGCGATGGCCGCCTCGGGGTTCTCGTAGTGGGTGATGCACTGCTCATAGAACTCGTGGGGGATGAGGGGCTCCTCCAGCTCCCGGTACCAGAGCTTCAGCAGGGAGGCTGGACCGGGATGGGGGGGGGGACACACACGGATATGGGGAGATGTGAGCCCTGCTATGGGGGCTCTGCACCTCCCCGCACTCATCCAGCGGCCCCCAGGTCCTACCGGGAACGTGCGGGTCCTCCAAGCCTGTTGGGATCTTCCATTGGTCCACCTGGAGCTTGAGCGCGTTGACCTCGTCGATGTCACCAGGGACCCTGAAAGGGGGGGAGAGATGTGGTCAATG
Source organism: Lathamus discolor (assembly GCF_037157495.1). Lineage (NCBI taxonomy): Eukaryota > Metazoa > Chordata > Aves > Psittaciformes > Psittacidae > Lathamus > Lathamus discolor. Next base: position 160,268,752 of record NC_088885.1, on the reverse strand, counting down.
GCTCGATGTCCGGCCGGGGACCGGTACCGAGTGGTGTCCCTCAGGGATCGGTGTTGGGACCGGTCTTGTTTAACGTCTTCGTCGCTGACATGGACAGTGGGATTGAGTGTGCCCTCAGTGAGTTTGCCGATGGCACCAAGCTGTGTGGTCCGGTTGATACGCTGGAGGGAAGGGATGCCATCCAGAGGGACCTTGACACGCTTGTGAGGTGGGCTGATGCCAACCTGATGGAGTTCAACCATGGCAAGTGCAAGGTCCTACACCTGGGTCGGAGCAATCCCAGCACAGCTACAGACTGGGCAGAGAAGAGATTCAGAGCGGCCCTGCAGAGAAGGACTTGGGGGTGCTGGTCGATGAGAAAATGAACATGAGCCGGCTGCAGTGTGCGCTCGCAGCCCAGAAACCAACCGTATCCTGGGCTGCATCAAAAGGAGCGTGACCAGCAGGGCGAAGGAGGTGATCCTGCCCCTCTGCTCTGCTCTTGTGAGACCTCACCTGGAGCATTGTGTGCAGTTCTGGTGTCCTCAACATAAAAAGGACACGGAACTGCTGGAACAAGTCCAGAGGAGGCCACGAGGATGATCAGGGGCTGGAGCACCTCCCGTATGAAGACAGGCTGAGGAAGTTGGGGCTGTTCAGCCTGGAGAAGAGAAGGCTGCGTGGGGACCTCAGAGCAGCTTCCAGTACCTGAAGGGGGCCTATAGGGATGCTGGGGAGGGACTCTTCATCAGGGACTGCAGTGACAGGACAAGGGGTAACGGGTTAAAACTTAAACAGGGGAAGCTTAGATTGGATCTAAGGAGGAAATTCTTTCCTGTGAGGGTGCTGAGGCACTGGAATGGGTTGCCCAGGGAGGTTGTGAGTGCTCCATCCCTGGCGGTGTTCAAGGCCAGGTTGGATGAAGCCTTGTGTGGGATGGTTTAGTGTGAGGTGTCCCTGCCCATGGCAGGGGGGTTGGAACTGGATGATCTTGAGGTCCTTTCCAACCCACACTGTTCTATGATTCTATGATTCTATGTTGGGTGTCAAGCAAGAGATGGGGACCCACCTTCCTCAGACCCACCTTGGGTCCCTCATGGGGCATGTGGGGCCCAAGAGCTGGAGGTGGAGGCGTTTTGGGACCTGGGTTCTGCCCATGGGGAGGAGCAATCCTGCTGTGATGGACCAGGGGAGGTTTGTATGGAAACCCCAAGACCTCCACTTGGCTTTGGTGGCCACCAAAGGACAGGCAGGACCCTGACGTGGAGAAACCCAATGGTCTTGGAGCAAGGATAAGTTGAGCTGCTCAAGGAGGAGAAAGGCCCCCATGGGGATGTGGGGCACAGGTTGGCTGCCCCATAAAAGATGACTCCTTAGAGGCTTCCCCCATGAGAAGGTCGCCATGCTGAGGTTCTCCACCAGCCATAGATGGATGGCGACGTGGGGAACGGGTTGGTTGCCCCATAAGATGGCCTCGTATGGGCTCCCCCCATCAGAGGGTCACCATGCTGGGGGTCACCTGCAGCCGCAGGTGAATAGGAACATGGGGAACAGGTTGGCTGCCCCATAAGGAGGTGACCTGTTATGGGCTTCCCCCATAAGATGACCATGCTGGGGGGCTCCAGCAACCATAGGCAAATGGGGATGTGGTTGCCCCATAGGATGACTTGTTATGGGCTCCCCCCATGAGCAGGTCACCAAGCTGGGGGTCTCCTGCAGCTGTAGATGAATGGGGACATGGGGAATGCTGTGGCTGCCCCATAGGATGACTTCCTATGGGCTCCCCCCATGAGCAGGTCACCATGCTGGGGGTCTCCTGCAGCTGTAGATGAACGGGGACATGACAAACGTCGGCTGCGCCATAGGATGACCCATTACGGGCTCCCCACCACGCGGCGGTCACCACGGCCGGTGCCAGTGCCCTTACCTGAAGATGCCCTCGGTCTGGTCGCCGTTGAGGGCCAGGACCTCCTCGGAGAGGCGCGTCTGCACCCAGGGCAGCTGCCGCTCCGGGTACTTCTCCTTCTGCATGGCGATGATGTCCTGCAGGGAGCTGCCGAACATGGACGGGTTGAAGACGGCGTTCTTGGCGTGGCGAATCTCCTCGATGTTGGGCTTCTTCAGGCCCTGCAAGGGGACGAGGGGGACGTCACCAAGGCGCCGGGGGATGGAGTCCCCAGGGCTGGGCTGGTCCCCACGGTCCTGAGCTCGCTGTGGGATGGGGACAGGATGGAGCCATGGGGAGGTCTGGCCAAGCCGGGCAAGGTGTCCAGTGCCCAGAAACTCAGAGCTGCAAGGCAGCGACTGGGCTGGTGCCTTCAGCCATTGGCTTGGTTGGGAAGTGAAGGTGGCCCCAGGAGAAGCACGTGTGGTGGGATGCAGAGATGGAGGCAGTGGAGGTGGGCATGGTGGGATGCAGAAGAGATGGATGCAATGGATGCGGGATGCAGAAGAGATGGATGCAATGGATGTGGGCATGGTGGGATGCAGAAGAGATGGGCGCAATGGATGTGGGCATGGTGGGATGCAGAAGAGATGGATGCAATGGATGTGGGCATGGTGGGATGCAGAAGAGATGGATGCAATGGATGTGGGCATGGTGGGATGCAGAAGAGATGGATGCAATGGATGTGGGCATGGTGGGATGCAGAAGAGATGGATGCAATGGATGTGGGCATGGTGGGATGCAGAAGAGATGGGCACAATGGATGTGGGCATGGTGGGATGCAGACGGGATGGACACAGCAGCTGTGTGTGGTGGGATGCACAAGGGGAGATGGATGGGGCAGACACGTGTGTGATGGGATGAAGAGGGATGGATGCAATGGATGTGGGATGCAGAAGAGATAGATGCAATGGATGTGGGCATGGTGGGATGCAGAAGAGATGGGCGCAATGGATGTGGGCATGGTGGGATGCAGAAGAGATGGATGCGATGGATGTGGGCATGGTGGGATGCAGAAGAGATGGATGCGATGGATGTGGACATGGTGGGATGCAGAAGAGATGGATGCGATGGATGTGGGCATGGTGGGATGCAGAAGAGATGGATGCGATGGATGTGGACATGGTGGGATGCAGAAGAGATGGATGCGATGGATGTGGGCATGGTGGGATGCAGAAGAGATGGATACGATGGATGTGGGCATGGTGGGATGCAGAAGAGATGGATGCAATGGATGTGGGCATGGTGGGATGCAGAAGAGATGGATGCGATGGATGTGGGCATGGTAGGATGCAGAAGAGATGGATGCGATGGATGTGGATACAGTGGGATGCAGAAGAGATGGATGCGATGGATGTGGGCATGGTGGGATGCAGAAGAGATGGATGCGATGGATGTGGGCACAGTGGGATGCAGAAGGATGGACACAGCAGCCATGTGCATGGTGGGATGCACAAGGGGAGATGGATGGGGGAGGCACGTGTGTGATGGGATGGAGAGGGATGGATGCAATGGATGTGGACATGGTGAGATGGAGATGGGGTGGACACAGCAGCCATGTGTGGTGGGTGCAGAAGAGACACGTTTGTGATGGGATGGAGAGGGATGGATGTGGGCATGGTGGGATGCAGAAGGGATGGACACAGCAGCCATGTGCGTGCTGGGATGTGGAAAAGGTGGATGGAGCAGATGCATGTGGTGGGATGCAGGAGATGGATGTAATGGATGTGGGCACGGCTGAAAGCAGAAGGGGTGGATACAGCAGCCAGGTGTGCGGTGGAATGTGGAAAAGGAGATGGATGGAGATGTGTGTGGCGGGATGGAAAGGGATGGATGTGTTTGGGGTGGGATGCAGGGGAGGAGATGGACGCAGTTCCCCATCAGCTGCATCTGCCCAAGCGTCTCCTCTCCAGACAGAGCCTCCAACAGAAGAAGCCCCCGGAGCTGCGGCTTCACCTCCAGGTCCTCAGTCCCTGTCTTTGCCTCCAAAGCTTGGCAGGACACATCCACCACAGCCCACAGTGATCCCGAGGGATGCCCCAGCCCTTCCCTCCACCAGGCCTTGTCTGGGCAGATGTCACCATGAGGACCGCGGTGGGATCTCACCATCTCTTCTCCATCCCCATGAAACGAGGATGGGGAAACTGAGGCAGCCGTGGTGCTGATGGGGCCAGGAGGAGAACCCCAAGCTCTAAATTCATCCCTGTTTAGGGTCTGCTCTGAAAGGACTCAACCCCTGCCCTGATGGCAGCGATGGGCCATGGGGATGGACCTGATTGGTGAGGTCCGTGGTGACCTGGGAGCTGCAGGAGCATCCTCGCAATCCTCAGCTCCCAGGATCATCTCCTCAATCCCTATTTGATCCCTTGGTCAATGGAAGGACCTTGGAGACCCCAAGGAGAACCCCAGACCTTCCTCAGAGGAGATGCACTGATGGGTGAACCACGCTGGAGGTACCCAGAGCATCCACCATGAGTCCAGCACCAGCTGCTGCATCATTCCCTTTGCTCTCCAGCTTCATCCCTCCTCCTCCTCCCCAAACCCCACCAGCCCCACAAGTGGTCCCAATGGGGGGCCAGCCCCCACCCCACGGCCAGCGGTTCGGGGGATACCTTCTTGGCGCCCGTCAGAGCTGCCTTCTGCAGCTTGTTGTAGCAGTACTTGGCATAAGTGCTTATTGCCACCCCTGCAAGAGAGAAGAGAGAGGTTGAGGCGTCACCTCCAGGTCATGGAGGCCCATGGTGGGGGGGCTTGGGGAGGTGACACCCACCCCAGCTCCAGGACGGTGCCAGGGTCCCCATGGGATGTGGGGCAGCTCCATCCCTGTCCCCATCACTGCTCCTTAAGGGGGGGGGGGTGTTGAAGAGGATGAGGGGTCCCCAAAACTCAACCTGCTCCCCAACAACCTCATGTCCTTGTACTCACCAACCATGGAGACCCCTCAGCTCCATCCCCACTCACTGTGGGGGCCTCCAGGGATGAATTTTCCACCCCTTCTCCTCCTGATGCCACCGCTTCCGCCCTCATCCCCCTCCACACCATCCGTCCCCTCCTCATGATGCCCTTCAACAACCCTCAACCCTTGGAGCATCCCGATGGGCTCATCCCAATGTAAGATGCTCCCGCATCCCATAGCCAAGAGCCCTGGGGACCTGGTGGTACCTTCTGGATGACCCCAGAAGATGTTGGTGAGGATGGGCCAGGAGCTTAAAATGTGATTTTCCTACTAAATATTGGTGCAAAAGAGGGGGAAACAGGGTCCAGGAGAAGACCTGGTGGTTGGCAGCTCCTGGTGACCTCAAATCTGGTGCCCATTCATAGAATCATGGAACGGTTTGGGTTGGAAGGGACCATCTAGGTCCACCACCATCCCATGAGCATGGACATCTTCCACCCAACCAGGCTGCTGCTCCATTATAGAACCTCATGAGGTACACACAGGTCCCTCCGGTGGGTCAACCCCATCTCTAGGCTTGGTGGCATCTCCAAAGGTGCTGAGGGTGAACTAGACCCCACCATCTACATCACTGATGGAGATACTGAACACAACCTTAATTCGTGGTGGCCATTAAAGCTGTTTCTCAGGTGCCTCCACCCTCAGGTTCCAGGTCCCACCACTGCCGTGGCTCCAGGTTGAGGCCCCTCATGTTGCACCAGGAACCTCTTGGTGTCACCCGGATGCCGAGTGTTCACCAACATCCCGATCTGGGGACCTGGCACACCCCCAGAGCCCAGACGGATGCCACATCACCCCCATCAGTGATGGCTTCGGCACCAGGGATGGTGGCGCCCATCCATCCATCATCCATCCGTCAGTCATTCATCCATCCATCCATCCATCCATCCATCCATCCATCCATCATACACCCATTAATCATCCATCCATCCATCCATCCATTAATCATCCATCCATCCATCCATCCATCCATCATCCACCCATCCATCATCCATCCACCCATCCATCATCCATCCATCCATAATCCATCAATCCATCCATCCATCTATCCATCCATCCATCTGTCATCCATCCATCCATCCATCCATCTTCCATACACTCGTTCGTCCATCCATCCATCCATCCTCCATCCATCCATCCGTCATCTATCCATCCATCCATCCATCTTCCATACACTCGTCCATCCATCCATCCATCCATCCTCCACCCATCCATCATCCATCCATCCACAATCCATCAATCCATCCATCCATCCACCCATCCATCCATCCAACCATCCTCCATCCATCCATCCATCCATCCATCCATAATCCATCAATCCATCCATCCATCCATCCATCAATCCATCCATCCATCCATCCATCAATCCATCAATCCATCCATCCATCCATCCATCCATCCATCCATCCATCCATCCATCCATCCATCCATCCATCTTCCATACACTCGTTCATCCATCCATCCATCCTCCATCCATCCATCATCCATCCATCCATCTTCCATACACTCGTTCATCCATCCAGCCATCCATCATCCATCCATCCATCATCCATCCATCCACCCATCATCCATCCATCACTGAGTAAACCTGGCAGCACCTTCTACGTGGCTCCACTTAATGAAGTCCCTACTTTCCCCTCTTGTTAATTACTTATTAATTATCAACTATTAATGTTATTGCTATTACATTAATATTACATATGAATCATGTTCTATCTATCTACCCATATAGATTTATCTATAAAATTAGATATTTAATATAAACCTATAATTCATATTAGTGATATTAAACTAAATTGCCTACATGCTATTATATATAACATTATATAAAACCAAAATATTATGTATTATTTAATTACTACTGTTTCTAATACCCTATCCTATATTAGATATACTAATAAAATATGATAAAAGTGTTTAGAAAATATATTATATAGGGTGTTTGATATATTTCTGACTTTTTTCATCATATTCTATATTAACTGATTATGATATTTTACAGTCAAAACGGGGGTATTCATATTAAATCTGATCTTGTATCTTATATTAATAACATTATACATAAGATTACGTGGTTTTATATAACATTATGTGGAAAATATAAGTATGGTGTTACACATAACATTAAATGTCATATTATATATTAATGCATAATGCTGCATATCTATTTATATACATTATATATAATATATAGACAAGTACATTATGATATATGATACATAATATTAAATATTCTGATATAATGTTTTATATGCTATCATATATGCTCTATATGTTCTATATATAATGTATATAATGATATCTATGATATAGAATATTAAATATTATATATAATGCTATGTCATAATATATAATATGGAGTATATAATATATAATAAATGACATATATAATATGTATAGTATGCTATATATAGTACATAATATATACTATATACTGCATACTATAATATATATTACATACCATATATAATAGATATGATAACAGATAACAAATAATACATATATGATAGATATTATGTAATATTATATATCCATATATAACATTTCCCATAATGTTATACAGAACATATATATATGTATATATATATAATGTTCTAAACTTGATATATAATATTATACATTTATACATAACATCATCTATAATATGAAAATACAAATGACGGTATCTAATCTACCTCAATGTATCTATATAATGCAGAGTTATTTATTAACTCCATTATCAATCTCTGCATCTCTGCCTCTGCATCTCATCTACATCCATGCCTAAGCTGCTCCAGCTCCATCTCCCTGTCAGCACATCCCCGGGCTGCCCCTGCCGTGTGTCACCGGGGTGCGAGCGTCGCGGGGCCGTCCCTACCCTCGAGCTCCTCGAGCTGGGGCTTGGGTTTCTTTCTCAATTTGGGTTTCTTCTTATTGGTCCTTTCCAGGAGGTCGTTTATGTGCCGGGTCACTGGGAAACGGGGACGGGGATGGAATGCGACAGGATGGGAACAGAACAGAAATGGGAACAGAAATGAGACTGGGACTGAAATACGTGCAAATAAAGAACAACGGCGGTCAAAACAATCAGAAGAGGCGAAAGGGAAAACGTAAAACCCAATGGGAATGAATGCAAACTCAAAGGAAGATGAAATCTAAACAAAATAGAAATCAAAAGATAAATAAAAAGTCAAAATGAAATACACAAAAATCTTAAAAAATCAGAATACAAAGAAAAGTGGAAATGAAAGTAAAAGTAAAATAATAAAAATAAAAGCAAAAATAATAAAAGCAAACCCAATAAAAGGAAATGAAAATAGTAAAGATTAAAAATGAAACAAAATGGAAATATAGGAAAATAAATAAAATAAATGTAAAAGAAAAGAAAAAAGTGAAAATAAAAAATCTAAAAATAAAAAAAATAGAAAACAGAATAAAAATAGAAATAAAAATTAAAAGGAATAAAAAATAGAATAAAAATAAAAGTAAAAATAAATGTAAGGCAAAAGAAAAACTACATAAAAATAGAAATAAATGAAAAGAAAAAGAAAATCAAAATGGAAAGGAAAATGCAAGAAAACCTAGAAGTAAAAATGAAAAATAAATGAGCAACAAGAAAGAAAAATGAAAATGAAAGTGGAAGTGAAATAAAAAAAATTAAAATGAAACCCAAAATAAAGCCGAAAAATGAAAATAAAAGATCAAATCAAATCAAAATAATACTGCAACAACAAGTAAACCTGAAGTGAAAAAATGAATATAGTTTTTTTTATTAATTGAAATAAAAATTAAAATATTCAAGTAAAATTAAAACAAATGGAAATGAAAATTAAACCCAGACGTGAACGTGAACTCAAGAACACGAAAGGGAAATGAAACCGCGGGAAAACCGAAATCAAAACGAATTGAAATTTAAATTGGAAAGGAAACACCCACGCCACGACGACCAATCGAAGCACGGGCAAAATCCCAAACGCAAACGGCACAAACGGCAGGACGAGGAACTAAACCTGACGATAAATGGAGATTCCAAAGGAAATGAACCAAGGAGGAGGCAGCGGTGCCCAGCGCCGGCATTCCGAACGCGACGCGGCAGCCTTGGACTTCCTTTGACACCTCTGCTGCAGGATGGGGCATGGGTAGCCCCAGGCCTCCCAGCCTTGGTGGTACCAACCCTTGTGCCACCCCATCCTGTCCCACCACCCCGGGGGGTTCCTCAAGCACCCCACAGCTCCCCCCATGGACACCGTGGTTGGGTTCCTCTCCTCTGATCTCCTCCCCAAGCTGGGCACATCCACCACGGCTCCACCTGATGTTGGTGTCCTCCAGATGTTCCTGCCTGGTCTCCATGGAGCCAAAGGGCACCAGGAAACATCCAGGCTCCACTTCCCAGTGGTCCATCCATGGACCTCCCGGACTTCCTCATCCATGGACCTCCTCATCCATGGACCTCCTCCTCCTCACCTCCTCAACCATGGGACTCCTGGACCTCCTCCTCACCTCCTCATCCATGGACCTCCTGGACCTCCTGATCCATGGACCTCCTGGACCTCCTCCTCACCTCCTGATCCATGGACCTCCTGGACCTCCTCCTCACCTCCTCATCTGTGGACCTCCTGGATCTCCTCCTCACCTCCTCCTCCATGGACCTCCTGATCCATGGACCTCCTGGACCTCCTCCTCACCTCATCATCCATGGACATCCTGGACCTCCTCCTCACCTCCTCATCCATGGACATCCTGGACCTCCTCCTCACCTCCTCAACCATGGACCTCCTGGACCTCCTCATCCATGGACCTCCTGGACCTCCTCCTCACCTCCTCATCCATGGACCTCCTGGACCTCCTCCTCACCTCCTCATCCATGGACCTCCTGGACCTCCTCCTCACCTCCTCAACCATGGACATCCTGGACCTCCTCCTCACCTCCTCATCCATGGGCCTCCTGGACCTCCTTATCCATGGAACTCCTGGACTTCCTCCTCACCTCCTCAACCATGGACCTCCTGGACCTCCTCATCTATGGACCTCCTGGACCTCCTCCTCACCTCCTCCTCCATGGACCTCCTGATCCATGGACCTCCTGGACCTCACAGAATCACAGAATCCCAAGGGTTGGAAGGGACCTAAAAAGATCATCTAGTCCAAACCCCCTGCAAGAGCAGGGTAACCTACAGTACATCACACCCTCCTCACCTCCTCATCCATGGACATCCTGGACCTCCTCATCCATGGACATCCTGGACCCCCTCCTCACCTCCTCAACCATGGACCTCCTGGACCTCCTCCTCACCTCCTCATCCATGGACATCCTGGACCTCCTCCTCACCTCCTCAACCATGGACATCCTGGACCTCCTCCTCACCTCCTCAACCATGGATCTCCTGGACCTCCTCCTCACCTCCTCATCCATGGACATCCTGGAACCCCTCCTCACCTCCTCAACCACGGACCTCCACCTCTGCCTCACCCATGGGACGTGGTGATGCCCAACTTCCATCCATGCTCCTGCCAGACCAGACCCTATCACCCATGAAACAGCACCAGTGATGAAGGAGCAGCAATGGCCAAGCCCAGGACTAGAGAGAGACTAGAGAGAGACCAGTTTGAACCCAAATAGCCCAGTTTGATGTCTCTTCTATCTACCACGACCACAAACCATCTTGAAAGCTGGGAATCAAGCTGGATCCCCTTCCACCACGGGGTGAATTTTGGTCCAAAGCTACTCTAGAAGCCATAAGAAGCCACTGGAGATGAAGATGAAGGTGAAATCATCACTCATGGAATGGTCTGGGTTAGAAGGGACCTCTGAAACTCTCGCTTATGGCCACCTCTGGAGGAGGTGACACTGGACCTGCAGCAAAGGTGTCAAAGCTCATTTCGTGGTGGGTCTCACGCTGGATTCCCATGTGCTGAGGAGGAAAGCCCGGTGGCAAAGGCCCCACCACGTTCACTGCACCTCCAGGAGGGATGCGGATGAGTTCCTCACCCATCTTCCAACCAGGAAACTCATAAAGGCGAAGGGAAAAGGAGCAAATAGGTTGTAAGATCAGCAGAAGCCACCAGGTCGGTGGTTTCCCCCTTACCTTTGGTGTCATTCACTGGATCCATGTGCCTGTAGATATATCCTTCTAGGTAGGAATGGAATTTGGGAGTGGGTGGGAAAAAGGCCAAACAAATGGCCATGAGCTCCCAGCCCCGGGCCAGGCTCTCGTATCGGAAGTTCTCGGTGGTCTGCCTGCACAGTTGGATGTAGAGCTCGTCTCTCAGCCCCTGCATGCTCCAACCCTTGGTGGCGATCTCCAAAGCCACGTTGAGCTGGTCCGTCTTGGCCCGCCGGTCCCCCATGTACATCTGAATCAGTTTAAATATCTCACAAGCTTCCTTCTTGACGTTGCGGTCGTTGGTCATGATCATGGGTTTCTTGATGGACTCGCTGCTCCAGGCCAGCATGTTGGCGATGGACACCTTCCTCCGGAAGAGCCCTTGGGTGTGCTTGTTGAAGTGCTTGGAGGCCCAGTTCTCAATGTCCGTCTCCGAAGAGGGTTTCCGGAGGTTGAAGGTGGGGAAGACGCAGCTGGCGCTGGGCATCATGTTCCTGGTCTGCCTGCTGCTCTCGAACTGCGCGCAGGCACCCAGGTCCTCTGACTAGGAGACAACAGGCAGAGAAGTCCATGTTACTGATGGCACTGGTTGTACTGCCAGACCGACCAACCCAGCAAGTAACCAACAAACCAACCAACCCACCCAACAATCCATCTATCCATCATCCATCCATCCATCATCCATCCATCCATCCATCGTCCATCCATCCATCCATCATCCATCTATCCATCCATCATCCATCCATCCATCCATCATCCATCCATCATCCATCCATCCATCCTCCATCCATCCATCATCCATCCATCCATCCATCATCCATCCATCCATCCATCATCCATCCATCATCCATCCATCCATCATCCATCCATCCATCCATCCATCCATCCATCCATCCATCCATCCATCCCTCCACCAAACCATCAAAGCAAGCAACCAACCATTCAACCATCCAACAAACCACCCACCCACCCACCAACCAACCGACCAAGCAACTACGCATCCATCCATCCATCATCCATCCATCCAACCACCCAACCAACCACCAAAGCAACCAACCACCCAAGGATCTCCTCCTCAATGGTCAGTGGTGCCATTGACCAAGACCCCCTTGACGGGTCTCAGGAGGAAGGGGATCAATGGGCACAAGTGAAGCCACTCAAGATGTTCTGGAGCCCCTTCTCACCTGGCACCACGGTCACTCGGGCTTTGCAGTCACGGACAGACACAGCTGGGGGCTGTCGATGTGGAGGAAGCAAAGGGCAAGTGGCTTCATGCTCCACCAGCCCTTCAGGCGCACCAGGTAGGGGACAACCCTGTAATGAGCCTCCCAAAGACACCTTCAAGCAGGGTTCTCCATTGGCCACATCCCTGGGAGGAGGCTGGTGGCTCCTCAAGCCATGAGGAACATGGATGTTGTTGCGTTGCATCCCATGTGGAGAGGGACACAAGCTGGAGCTAACCCAGCCTGAAGAGCACCCAGCAGGAAGGACCTCTGCAGAGCAAAGGGCACCCCTGGAGACCAGTGTCCTAATACTGGAACCAGCACAGCTCATGGGTATCACCCCAGGAGGAGGAGGGACACCCAAGCAGCTGATGACCATGGAGAAAGGCAACCACGGACACTGGGGATGTGCTGGTCCCTGGTCCTGCAGCCAACCAACATGGTGGCTTCATGAGCTGTCAGCTCCTGGGCCAGCATCTCCTGGGCTTGGTGGCCCTGGAGCCCTTCCCGTGGAAGGGAAGGACATGCCACACCAGAGGTGGCACCGTTGTCCCCACCATACATGGGGAGACCACGCTGGCGGCTTCAAGCAGGGCCCATGCACAAGGTGACCACAGCAGTGCCATGGCCTTGAGGTTGGGATTTAGATGAGGATCAGAAGAAGAAAAGCAGGAGGTAGAACCAGGGTGGGAAGAGCCAGGGCCACGTGGAGGTGGCAAGGTCAGCAGAGGACAATGAAGCCACCCAAAGAGCCACCAGAGCTGCTGCTGCTTCAAACAACCCAGGGTCCTGGTGTCCTCACTCAACAGCTCAACCCTTCCCAGTGTTGAGGTCTCCTCTATCCATGGACATCTCTCAGCTCCCATCTCACACCAGCAGGGACTTGGCCATGGGGACAGAATCACAGAATCACAGAATCCCAAGGGTTGGAAGGGACCTAAAAAGATCATCTAGTCCAACCCCCCTGCAAGAGCAGGGTAACCTACAGTACATCACACAGGAACTTGTCTAGGCGGGCCTTGAATATCTCCAGTGTAGGAGACTCCACAACCCCCCTGGGCAACCTGTTCCAGTGCTCTGTCACTCTTACAGTAAAGAAGTTCTTCCTGATGTTAACGTGGAACTTCCTATGCTCCAGTTTACACCCATTGCCCCTTGTCCTATCACTGGATATCACTGAAAAAAGCCTAGCTCCATCATCCTGACACCTACCCTTTACATATTTGTAAACATTGATGAGGTCACCCCTCAGTCTCCTCTTCTCCAAGCTAAAGAGACCCAGCTCCCTCAGCCTCTCCTCATAAGGGAGATGTTCCACTCCCCCCCTTGAGGACCCATCCCTGCTGTTCCTATGGAGGCCACATCACTCAAAAGGTCCTTGTGTGCCCTCCAACCCGCTGCTCGGCTCAAGGCACTTTGGGTGCCTTGGCTCTTCCAAAACCTGGTCCATGAGCTGGGCCATCACCAGGGAGAAGCAAAGGACCACGTTGGCTGAGGACATCAGTGAAGTCCTCACCAGGGGATGGTGTGGTCAGGACACAGGCACCAAAATGTGACGGATCTTCTGCTGTTGGAGCCGATCGGAAGTGAAGTCCAGCTCTAATCAGCACGATCCTAAATGAACTTGGAAGCTTGGGCCTCCAACAAGGAGATGAAGGTGTCCATGGCAGCTGGCCATGACCCCCATGCCCATCCCATGGGATCGGGATCCCTCCTTTCAGCTCAGGGATTAGGAGAACACCCGAGGCCAGAACTCAAGCGTGGTGGTGTGGAAGGAGGTCTTGGTGGCACATGGATGGGGTTGGGTGACACTGGGCTTGCCCCTGTCACTTGCGGTGCCCCATCACAGCCCGCGTGCATCCCTCCTCTGCCAGGTCTCCGTATCTCCCCCCGTCATCCCCAGCGCTGTTCTGCTCCTGTTTTCTTTTGCTTCTGGCACATCTTGGTGGCATGGGCCAGGGCTGCTCTGGGCCCACCGCAAGAGGCTTCCACGTCTTTGAGGGATCAGGCTACCCTGATCAGGCTACCTTTGAGGGATCAGCTCTGAGGAACCAGCTTGCCAAAGACATAGAATCATAGAATCATAGAATAGTGTGGGTTGGAAAGGACCTCAAGATCATCCAGTTCCAACCCCCTGCCATGGGCAGGGACACCTCACACTAAACCATCCCACCCAAGGCTTCATCCAACCTGGCCTTGAACACCGCCAGTGATGGAGCACTCACAACCTCCCTGGGCAACCCATTCCAGTGCCTCAGCACCCTCACAGGAAAGAATTTCCTCCTTAGATCCAATCTAAACTTCCCCTGTTGCAGTTTGAACCCGTTACCCCTTGTCCTGTCACTGCAGTCCCTGATGAAGAGTCCCTGCCCAGCATCCCTATAGGCCCCCTTCAGATACTGGAAGCTGCTCTGAGGTCCCCACGCAGCCTTCTCTTCTCCAGGCTGAACAGCCCCAACTTCCTCAGCCTGTCTTCATACGGGAGGTGCTCCAGTCCCTGATCATCCTCGTGGCCTCCTCTGGACTTGTTCCAGCAGTTCCATGTCCTTTTTATGTTGAGGACACCAGAACTGCACACAACGCTCCAGGTGAGGTCTCACAAGAGCAGAGTAGAGGGGCAGGATCACCTCCTACTTCTACCTAGAAGACCAGCTTCTAGGGACCAGCTTGCCAAGGACCAACTTCTTTGAGGGACCAAGTTACCAAGGACCAACTTCGAGGGACCAGCCTGTTAAAGACCAACCTTGGGGGACCCACTGGCCAAGAACCAACTTCTTTGATGGACCAGCTTGCTAAGGACAACTTTGAGGAACCAGCTTCCTATGGACCAACTTCATTGAAGGACCAAGTTACCAAGGACCAACCTTGAGGGACCACCTTGCCAAGAACCAACTTCTTTGAGGGACCAGCTTTCCAAGGACCAACTCTGAAGGACCAGCTTGATAAGGACCAACTTCATTGAAGGACCAAGTTACCAAGGACCAACTCTGAGGGACCACCTTGCCAAGAACCAACTTCACTGAAGGACCAAGTTACCAAGGACCAACTCTGAGGGATCACCTTGCCAAGAACCAACTTCTTTGAGGGACCAAGTTACCAAGGACCAACTCTGAGGGACCACCGTGCCAAGAACCAACTTCTTTGAGGGACCAGCTTTCCAAGGACCAACTCTGAAGGACCAGCTTGATAAGGACCAACTTCACTGAAGGACCAAGTTACCAAGGACCAACTCTGAGGGATCACCTTGCCAAGAACCAACTTCTTTGAGGGACCAAGTTACCAAGGACCAACTTTGAGGGACCACCGTGCCAAGAACCAACTTCTTTGAGGGACCAGCTTTCCAAGGACCAACTTTGAGGGACCACCTTGCCAAGAACCAACTTCATTGAAGGACCAAGTTACCAAGGACCAACTTTGAGGGACCACTGTGCCAAGAACCAACATCTTTGAGGGACCAAGTTACCAAGGACCAACTCTGAGGGACCACCTTGCCAAGAACCAGCTTCTTTGAGGGACCAAGTTACCAAGGACCAACCTTGAGGGACCACCTTGCCAAGAACCAACTTGAGGGACCAGCTTTCCAAGGACCAACTCTGAAGGACCAGCTTGATAAGGACCAGTTTCGATGAGAAATCAAACCTGGCAGCGCCATCAATCCCAACGTACCATGGAGGAGACCAAGGTGGGACCTCCATGGGGTTGCTGCCATGATCAGATGGGACAACCTGCACCAGGGTGATGAAGCTCCTCAATTACTTTCAGTCCCTACTGGGAAAACCTCCTGGGAACTTGGGAGTTACTGGTGGGTCTGGTGATGGGTTCAACCACCACTGGCATGGCTGGAGATGCGGTGGTGGGTCAGGACCCCAGCTCAGAAGTGGTGCTGCCAACGTGAAAGCCAAGGCCCAGTGGTGCTGCTCCAGCACCTCAAACCACTGTGGTTGGGCACAACGTGAGGAGCCAAGACCCATTTCTAGCAGAGGACCTCTCTGAAGATGGAAGCAGGTAGAGCAGAAAGGGGCTGATGTTCTCAATGCCATGGCCATCTCCACCGGGTCTGCAGAAGGGACATCCCTGCTTACGGGTCTCCTCCAGCTGGATAGGGACCAGAGGTGGCATTTTGGGTGTCCCCAGAATCCAGAGCTCTGGGAGGATGCTCCGAAGCCCTGCATGAGCCACCATTGGGTTGCTAAAGGAAATACGCACTGTTACCATGCAATGGTGCTGTGCCATGGAACACGATGAGTAACTACAAAGCACGTGAGCCACACATGGGTCCTGGGATCACCCAGCACAGCCAGCAACGGGTGCTTCCAGCTCCATTGGGAGCCGGATGAGTGCTCGGGGTCCAGGAGCCGGGTCCCTGACCATGGGAGGAGAAGCAGCTCCTGAGGAACCCGAGCTGATGCCGCGCGAGGGTTGGTGGCACGGGGCCCACCATGAACGCTGAGGACGTCCCCGAGGACATTACCTGAGATGGATGCAGGTAGGGCTCGGGTGAAGCCAGGTTGGTCTGCACGGAGACGCTCTTCTCCAGCAGGATCTGGGGGAAGCCCAACTTCTCAAAGGTGTTCCTCTTCCAGTGCTTGTTCTCCTGCTGCGCCAACGCCTCGTCCTCGCTGAAGGCTCTTACCACCGGACCCGGCATGGGCAGAGGGAGGGCACCATCACTTTCATAGCCAGAACCATCCTTTTGGGAGTCCCAACTGCTCCGTTGCTTCATGTGGTAATGGGCTTGTTGGGCTTCCCAAGCCAGGCGGGCTTGTGCCAGGAAGGGCTCCGGGAAGCCTCGCGCCACCTCGGCCTCCACCGCCTTGGTCTCGGTGCGGTTCAATGGTGACCTGTTGGGACCGGGGGTGGCTCGATCCTCACCCAGCATCTGCTCCCCCAGCACCTCCCTGTCCCCTGATCCGTCCGTGGAGGAGGTGTTGGGATCATGGGATAGGGAAGGCTTTCGGCTCTTCCTCTTCCTGGTGGAGGGCGAGTAGCCGGTGGAGGACATGGTGTCCTGTTGGCTGGACCATGACATGGAGTCCTCACCCTGGGCTACCTGGCCACTGGTTGGGCCAGGGCAGAACTCAGGTCCTTCCATGCTGCTGTAATCACCTGATTTGATCTCCAAACGTTGGTCCCTCACCAAGCAGGGGCTGTGCTGCAACGAGTAGGAGCCCCCGATGGGGTTGGGGGAGTATTTGTGCCTCAACCCCGTCTTCATCTTGGGGCTGGAGCCCGATTGCTCCACGTAGACCAATTGCCTGACGTACTCCTTGCCAGCGGGGCTGTACTCCAAGCTCATGAAGCGGTCGGGACACTTCTGTTTGGTGAGCACCAACTGCTGGTAGGGCGAGTTGGAGCCTTGCTTGGGCGACTGAAGGAAGGGATGAGGTTTCCTGATGGGTGACTTCTGCGGCGAGCCGGCCTTGTAGCTCCCGCTGGCTTCGTACTGCATGTCCACGGGGGGCTCGTCGTAGATGGGTGCTTGGTATTCCATGGGGGGTTCCTCATAGAGAGGGGGCTCGTAGGCGTAGCGAGGGGAGGAGGGTTGCGACTCGCTGGAGTGCTTGCGGTGCTGGGCTTGGAGCGGGGAGCAGAAGGAGTCCCCTCGGCCCAGCAGTGGGGAGCAGCTCCCCACGTGCTCGGCCCTCTTCAGGAAGGGCGACTGCTTCCTCTCGGGGAAGAACACGGAGCTGTCGGCGTCGGGGGTGAAGGTTTGCAGGTTGGGCGACTGTTGGCCGCCGGACGGGCGCCGCGAGCGGGTCCCCGGTGGGTTGTCGGCGGCGAAGCCGTTGCCTTGGTGCATGAGGAAGCTGGGCTCGCGGTCTGTCACCTTGATCAGCATCCGCTCCTTGGTGCCGGCGTTCCATCGCAGGGAGGATGTCCTGGGGGGAGAAACTGCAGTGAATGAATGTCCACAGGTGATAGACACCATCGTACTGATGCCCTGCGGCACCGCGAGAGCCAAAGGATGGACATGCCCAAGCACCCCAAGACTCTACCATCAGAAGAGCACAACCATGGTGGAATGAAGGTCCACAGGTGATAGACACCATCGTACGTGCCCTGGGACCCCTAAGACCCAAAGGATGGACATGCCCAAGCACCCCAAGACTCTACCGGAGAAGAGCACAACCATGGTGGAATGAAGGTCCACAGGTGATAGACACCATCGTACGTGCCCTGGGACCCCTAAGACCCAAAGGATGGACATGCCCAAGCACCCCAAGACTCTACCGGAGAAGAGCACAACCATGGTGGAATGAAGGTCCACAAGTGATAGACACCATCGTACGTGCCCTGGGACCCCTAAGACCCAAAGGATGGACATGCCCAAGCACCCCAAGATTCTTCCATCAGGCGAAGAGCATAACCATGGTGGAATGAAGGTCCACAAGTGATAGACACCATTGTACGTGCCCTGGGACCCCTAAGACCCAAAGGATGGACATGCCCAAGCACCCCAAGATTCTTCCATCAGGAGAAGAGCATAACCATGGTGGAATGAAGGTCCACAAGTGATAGACACCATCGTACGTGCCCTGGGACCCCTAAGACCCAAAGGATGGACATGCCCAAGCACCCCAAGACTCTACCATCAGAATAGCACAACCATGGTGGAATGAAGGTCCACAAGTGATAGACACCATCGTACTGCTGCCCTGTGGCACCTCGAGAGCCAAAGGATGGACATGCCCAAGCACCCCAAGACTCTACCGGAGAAGAGCACAACCATGGTGGAATGAAGGTCCACAAGTGATAGACACCATCGTACGTGCTCTGGGACCTATAAGACCCAAAGGATGGACATGCCCAAGCAACCCAAGATTCTTCCATCAGGAGAAGAGCATAACCATGGTGGAATGAAGGTCCACAAGTGATAGACACCACTGTACTGCTACCCTGAAACACCCAAAACCCAAAGGATGGACATGTCCAAGTATGTCAAGACCCTTCCATCAGGTGAAGAGCACATCCACGGTGGAGTGAAGGTCCCTCCAGCCCATAGGTGATAGACACCATTATACTACTGCCCTAGAACAACCCAAACCCCAGAAGATGGACATGCCAAAGCACCCCAAGACCCTTCCATCAGGTGAAGAGCACATCCATGATGGAATGAAGGTCCGTAAGTGATAGACACCACTGTACTGCTGCCATGAAACACCTCAAAAGGAAAAGGATGGACATGTCCAAGTATGCCAAGACTCTTCCATCAGATGAACCACACGTCCATGACGGAGTGAAGGTCCCTCATGCCCACAGGTAATAGACACCATCATACTGCTACCCTAGGACAACTCAAGACCCAAAAGAATGTGCCCAAGCGCCCCAAGACTCTTCTGTAAGGTGAAGAGCATGTCCATGGTGGAGGGAAGGTCCCTCATGCCCATAGGTGATAGACACCACCATACTGTTGCCCTGGGACAACCCACACCCCAGAGGATAGACCTGCCCAGGCACCCAAAGACTCTTCCATCAGGAGAAGAGCATGTCCATGGTGGAGGGAAGGTCCACAAGTGATAGATACCATTGTACTGCTCCCCTGGGACAACCCAGGACCTAAAGGATGGACCTGCTGAGGCACCCAAAGACTCTTCCATCGGGAGAAGATCAGGTCCATGATGGAGTGAAGGTCTCTCATGCCCTTAGGTGATAGACACCATCATACTACTGCTCTGGGACAACCCAAACCACGCCAAAGCACCCCAGCACTTTCCCATAAGGTGAAGAGCATGTCCATGATGGAGTGAAGGTCCACAAGTGATAGAAACCACTGTACTGCTGCCCTGGGACACCCGAAACCCAAAGGATGGACATGCCGAGGTACCCGAAGACTTTTCCATCAGGTGAACAGCATGTTGGTGATGGAGACCAGGGCATTGCCACCATCCCAAGTGCAGTGGCACCAGCTTCCATAGCCCTTAACAACCCCCAGGGTACACAGAGGATGCACAGGCTGGAAAGCCAAGCCCCACACAGCCATGACACCCCTTGGAGAGCATCTCTAGGTGACAACCCTGAATTGATCCTCTGCTCGTGTCCCGGAGCTCTTGGAGCCAAATGGTAACGGAGGAGCGACCACGGCCACACACTGGGGACAAGCGTTGGGTCAAACACAGGTTTGGGACTGTCTCATGGATGCTTGGGTGCTCAGTCCTTGCTGGGAGTGGGGATCGACCCCACCACGGTCCCCATCTTGGACCAGCCCCTTGCTGGGATCTTCCATCCCAAGGTGAGAAGGAAAAGCCACCTATACACAGCCCATCTCTCCTATCTCTCCTTGCTTTCCATTCCATGCAGCACCTGGGATTAACCCAGCTCAACCCTTCCATCCAGTTCCCTGCCTGGATTAACACCTTCCCTTGGTTCCAGGATCCTTGGAGCTGGATCCTAGCATGGTTTAGAAAGAAGCTGGAAGTCCAGAACCTTCAGACTTTGCATGGAGGGAGTCCACGGTGGGGGGACAGGGCAGGAGATGAACCTCAACCCGTGGTTTGGCTCCTATGGGGATGCCAAATGGCTCAAGGGGAGCCGGAAATCCCAACCTTGCCCTTCACAGGGGTGTCATGGAATCACAGAATGGTTTGGGTTGGAAAGGACCTTAAAGCTCCTCTGCTCTATCCATGTTCCAAGTCCTTGGGAGATGCCACCCAGGCCGGGGACACTTGGGAGGAAGAGCAGAGGTGCTTTTATGGAGGGATCTGAGCTGCTGTGCTGCAGAACATGGCGTTATCACCCAGCCCTGCTGGCACAGAAGGCACCAGTGGCACCATCGGCTCTCCCAGTTCATTCCTCTCTCATTCCCAGTTATGTTTCCACACAAACTCGTCCTTTATGCCCTTCGGACAACGGGGGAGCGAGTCCGAATACCGGGTTCTGCCCCCAGAGAGGCTCAGATAAATGTCTCCCTGCATGAGGCTCCACCACCTCGCTCCAGGGGATGTGGAGAACAATTCCTTTCCTTTCCTTTCCTTTCCTTTCCTTTCCTTTCCTTTCCTTTCCTTTCCTTTCCTTTCCTTTCCTTTCCTTTCCTTTCCTTTCCTTTCCTTTCCTTTCTCCTTTCCTTTCTCCTTTCCTTTCTCCTTTCCTTTCTCCTTTCCTTTCTCCTTTCCTTTCTCCTTTCCTTTCTCCTTTCCTTTCTCCTTTCCTTTCTCCTTTCCTTTCTCCTTTCCTTTCTCCTTTCCTTTCTCCTTTCCTTTCTCCTTTCCTTTCTCCTTTCCTTTCTCCTTTCCTTTCTCCTTTCCTTTCTCCTTTCCTTTCTCCTTTCCTTTCTCCTTTCCTTTCTCCTTTCCTTTCTCCTTTCCTTTCTCCTTTCCTTTCTCCTTTCCTTTCTCCTTTCCTTTCCTTTCCTTTCCTTTCCTTTCCTTTCCTTCCCTTTCCTTTCCTTTCCTCCCTTTCCTTTCTTCCTTTCCTTCCTTCATTTCCTTTCCTTCCTTCCTTTCCTTTCTTCCTTCCTTCCTTTCCTTCCTTCCTTCCTTCCTTCCTTCCTTCCTTCCTTCCTTCCTTCCTTCCTTCCTTCCTTCCTTCCTTCCTTCCTTCCTTCCTTCCTTCCTCCCTTCCCTTCCCTTCCCTTCCCTTCCCTTCCCTTCCCTTCCCTTCCCTTCCCTTCCCTTCCCTTCCCTTCCCTTCCCTTCCCTTCCCTTCCCTTCCCTTCCCTTCCCTTCTTCATTCCCTTTCCAGAGCAGCCTTGGAGCTCCCAAGGACCTGAGCCTCCTCCCAGCTTCTTGCTGTTGAAGACCTGCCCGAGTTTGGGTCCCTCCACATCGCCTGATGGATCTCAATCACTCACTGACCCCTTCCAGACCAAGACTCCATCTCCAGCTCTAGGAGCGTGTCCTCGATGGACCAGAGTACCAGGGCCAGGTGATGAGGAAAGCCTTGCTGGTCAGAAACACCACGAAACGGGTTCAAACTGAAACCGGGGAAGTTTAGATTGGATCTAAGGAGGAAATTCTTTCCTGTGAGGGTGCTGAGGCACTGGAATGGGTTGCCCAGGGAGGTTGTGAGTGCTCCATCCCTGGCAGTGTTCAAGGCCAGGTTGGATGAAGCCTTGTGTGGGGTGGTTTAGTGTGAGGTGTCCCTGCCCATGGCAGGGGGGTTGGAACTGGATGATCTTGAGGTCCTTTCCAACCTGAACTATTCTATGATAAACACTTGGATTCACCTCCCAGGGTCAACAGGCTAAATGATGAGTGAGGGGAGAAGAAAGCTCCATTATGGAGAGCACCAGGACCAGTTCCATACCCCTCAATTATCACAGAATCATAGAACAGTTCGGGTTGGAAAGGACCTCAAGATCATCCAGTTCCAACCCCCCTGCCATGGGCAGGGACACCTCACACTAAACCATCCCACCCAAGGCTTCATCCAACCTGGCCTTGAACACTGCCAGGGATGGAGCACTCACAACCTCCCTGGGCAACCCATTCCAGTGCCTCACCACCCTCACAGGAAAGAATTTCCTCCTTCGATCCAATCTAAACTTCCCCTGTTTCAGTTTGAACCCGCTACCCCTTGTCCTGTCACTGCAGTCCCTGATGAAGAGTCCCTCCCCAGCATCCCTATAGGCCCCCTTCAGGTACTGGAAACTGCTCTGAGGTCTCCACGCAGCCTTCTCATTTCCCACCAGTGCCGAGGTGCTGAGCCCAGAGGCAGCGGGATGAGAAGGGATTATGAACCCACCAGCACTGGATCACCTTGGCCATCAACCGAGGTCTCTTCCTTCACCCCACCACAAAGGACACTCATTTCTTCTCACCACGGTTCCTACCTGCGGTAACTGCAGCCTGGCCAGCGCATCCTCATCACCTTCCCTCCGGCTCATATCCCCAGCGAGGACCATGGCTGAGAAGCCACCAGGACGGATGCGGACTTGCATGAGGGTACTGAGGCGCTGGCACAGGGTGCCCAGAGAAGCTGTGGCTGCCCCATCCCTGGCAGTGCTCAAGGCCAGGTTGGACACAGGGGCTTGGAGCAACCTCCTCCACTGGAAGGGGTCCCTTGGAACTGGATGAGCTTTAAGGTCCCTTCCAACCCAACCATTCCATGACTTTACGGATGGAGAAGGGTTTTGCAGCCACGCCGTTGTCCTTCCCAATGACTGCTCTCCTTGCAAGGACCTTCACCCTGTCCTGCTCCCATCACCCATGGGTTTTCAGCCTGCAAAAGGAGCACCAGGGAGGAAGGGAGGGAGCTGCAAATCCATGGCTGCTCCGCAAGGAAGAGCTGCTGGATCTGATGCCCTCTTCCCATCCCAACAGCTCCCAAGCTGAAAAACCCAGGTACCACGAAGCAGTAAGAGCTGAGCACCAAGTGATGCTCAATAGAATAGCTTGGGTTGGAGAGGACCTAAAGATCATCCAGTTCCGACCCCTTCATGCTTCAACTCTTCCATCAACCCCCCAGGGCCACGAATCCACCCTAAATCCAGGTTTTTGACCCAAATACGAGGTGATAGCACCTCTTAACTCCTGGATTTGCAGCTCACATTCATGTTTCAGGCAGCACCTGCACCAGGCAACAGGAGATAGGAATAAAGATCCATGTGAAGCAGTGCTGCCCATCAAATCACGCACCCAAGGTAGAGTTGTCCATCACAGTATGAAATAGTAAACCTGAAAGCTCCATGGAGCTTCCCTGGAAAACACTGGGAAGCATCTAAATCACATTTTATCCCTGCAAAAGGAATAGTGGGAAGTGCATTTTCAGGTGGCCACGAGCAGCTCAGTCCCTCCAGTAAATGAAAGACGATGCTGGTGGGGAGGAGGAGGAGCCCTGCTGAGGCTTGAACGCTCTTGGCACAGGGAATCCTCCAGGAATTCCATGTATTTCTGCTCTCGCTGGCTTGGCACCGCGTGCCCTTTGCTATTTTCCTCCTGGTGGGGAAGGTTTCACTTACGTCTCTATGTACCTTTCCTTGACAAGCTCCTTCCCAGATCCCTCTTCATCTTCCAGCAGGAAAAATCCATTTCTTGTCCCAATTTTCCTCATTTCCACGGATCGAAACGTGTCATTTACCTAAGGGAGGGGTTTTCCCAAAGCACTCTTGTGATGTGTGCTCTTAAATCTCCCTTCTCGCCCAAACACCCCCTCTACAACCTTATCCAGCCTTTGGAATGTCAATGGCAGAGAGGAGAGGAGCTGCTGGGCGCCGTGTACGTTCCCCGTCTCCCTCATCCAGGAATTCCTTTGCTTCCAGCTCCTTTGGCTGCAGGACACAAGCAGTCCTCACCCTGCCCCATGTCCATGCTGGCAGCAGGACCACCCACAGCTCAATTTGCCCAAAACCAGTTATAACAACCAAAAACCAGAGGTGTATTTTCAATATCCATGGGTTCTACCACACCACCTTTAACATCATCCACTGGCAGCTACAGAAGGGGAAGGTGTCCCTGTCCATGGCAGGGGGTTGGAACTGGATGAGCTTTAAGGTCCTTTCCAACCCAAACCATTCCATGATTCTAGGATTCTTTGATTAAATCAGCGCAGGACTAGGGAATACATCCCAGGTCTGAATGATTAATTCAAGTAGATCGGCTTCCAAGGATTGGGAATGCAGCCACTGGAAAAGCCTGGCATTCCTGAGCACCCCACCAACACCCTGCAATGCCACCAGGTCCTTGTGCCATTCCCAGGCTGTTCCCACCACCCCCATGCCCTTGCTCTTCCTCACCTTCCTCTCCTGGACACGGAAGCCGGGTGCAGCATCTCCTCCCTGTGGCTTTTCCTCACATTCCCAAGCTTTAATGGCTTTAAGATCCCCTCATCCGGTGATAAATGGGACTGTGATCCCCCGGTGATGGGATGAGGGATGAAGGACGAGAGCGAAGGATGAGGAATGAGGATGAATGATGAAGGATGCAGCCCAGCCCCGTTTCCTCCCAGCTGGGTACCACCGCCACAGCCGGCAATGGGCGGCCACCGCTCCCATCAGCATCCCGCTGCGAAACCCGGGATCAGCGATTCCGACAGCAGGAAAACCTCCATGTGCCTGGCACGGTGCCTGAGGCCACTCCAGCAACACAAGCATCTTCCTCCAGATAGCAGAGGGAAAAGTGGGAACATGGCAAGAGCCTCCGCAGCAAGAGGTCCAAGCTGCAGAGTGAAGCCTGTGATGATCCCTCCTCAATTTTCCAGCTAGGAAACTGCCCTTAGGAGAACCATCCGGCCTTTATTATGGTGCAAAACCCAGCAGAAACCTCAATTTTGTAATAAAAGTATGGAAATTACCAATTAGGGCCAATTTGTGACTAAATTAGGGGGAAGGAGACAGATTAAACCCCACCAGCCCTAAGACTTCACTGCTCTTCATCTCCAAGTATTGACGGTCCCCACGATTCGTATGTAGAAAATCCCAAGCTTTAAGCAAATATAAAGATCCCAGAGCTTAAACTGTGCCTAAAAGGTTAAATTCATGCTCAAGCACTGATTTCTCACTGTTTGTATGAGATTAGGGGTCACCAGCGGTGGCCACAACCTCACCATGACACGTCCAACCCTTCCAGGATCGCTCATGGAATGGTTTGGGTTGGAAAGCACCTGAAGATCACCCAGTTCCAACGCTCCTACCGTGGGCAGGGACAGCGACACTTGCAATCTCTGTTCCTGTCTGTATCTACAAGCATGGAAATCTCGTGTTCTCCTTGGGCTTCATTTCACATGAACCCTTCAAACTGGTCCAACCCAATTCCTCCACGAAGCAGCGGGATTGAGGTGGAATCTGCGCTGTTCGGGCAACAAAAGGGTTATTGGGAGAGAGGTGGGAGGGCCAGGATCAAGCTCCCAACCTCCGCGTGGACCCCAGTGATGCCAAACTGGTTTCTGTGGTCAAACTCATGTCCGAGCAATGATCTGGATGGGGAAGGAGAGAGCTGAGCCGTGGCTTGGGCTGAGCTCTCCTGGTGAACCAGAGCTGGTGTAAAACCAGCCTGGCACAGCAGGGAGCAGTCTTGGGCTTGCTTTGCGTCCTGTTCTCATCATAGGATCATGGAATGGGTTGGGAGGGACCTCAAAGCTCCTCCAGCTCCAACCCCTGCCCCAGGCAGGGACCCCTTCCACTGGAGCAGCTTGCTCCAAGCCCCTGTGTCCAACCTGGCCTTGAGCACTGCCAGGGATGGGGCAGCCACAGCTTCTCTGGGCACCCTGTGCCAGCGCCTCACCACCCTCACAGGGAAGAGCTTCTGCCTAAGAGCTCAGCTCAGTCTCCCCTGGGGCAGGTTCAAGCCATTCCCCTTGGCCTGTCCCTGCATCCCTTGTCCCAAGCCCCTCTCCATGTTCCCTGCATCCCTTTTAGGCACTGGAGCTGCTCTGAGGTCTCCCCTTGGTTTGGATCACGAAGGTCTCAAGGCACGAGGGGACAGGGCTCCTTAGGAACCCAAAAGAGGAAGCACGAGCTCCGGGTCTGCCAAGCTGGCAGCCCCCCAGCACCACCGATCCCGGTGTCCGTGTCAGGCACGGCACGGACGGGCACAGATGCCTGCGGGCAGCTGAAGCAGCTCCCCAGGAGGCAGGCAGGGCTGGCGTCCCCATCTGCCATGGGTGATCCAAGCCAGCTCCCAAAGCAGCCTGTTCCCTCACCCCCAAACGGCACGGAGCAGGATGAGATCTTCCCCTCCTTCAGAGGGAGCACGGAGCAGCCTTTGCTGTTGGGATGAATCAGGTGTGAAGCACAAAGAGAGCAGAGGCGCCATGTCCCTAACGAGCAGATCAGTGGGGGACACGGTTGCTTGGTCTCCATCAGCAGGACAAGCTCCTACAGTGGTGGGGTTGAGCTTGTGCCCAAGTAGATTTCACGTTCCCTGTGCGTGAAGTTGGATCATGGAATCATAGAATAGTTTGGGTTGGAAAGGACCTCAAGATCATCCAGTTCCAACCCCCCTGCCATGGGCAGGGACACCTCACACTAAACCATCCCACCCAAGGCTTCATCCAACCTGGCCTTGAACACTGCCAGGGATGGAGCACTCACAACCTCCCTGGGCAACCCATTCCAGTGCCTCAGCACCCTAACAGGAAAGAATTTCCTCCTTAGATCCAATCTAAACTTCCCCTGTTTCAGTTTTAACCCGTTACCCCTTGTCCTGTCACTACAGTCCCTGACGAAGAGTCCCTCCCCAGCATCCCTATAGGCCCCCTTCAGATACTGGAAGCTGCTCTGAGGTCTCCACGCAGCCTTCTCTTCTCCAGGCTGAACAGCCCCAACTTCCTCAGCCTGTCTTCATACGGGAGGTGCTCCAGCCCCTGATCATCCTCGTGGCCTCCTCTGGACTTGTCCCAACAGTTCCATGTCCTTTTTATGTTGAGGACACCAGAACTGCACACAGTGCTCCAGGTGAGGTCTCACAAGAGCAGAGCAGAGGGGCAGGATCACCTCCTTCGCCCTGCTGGTCACGCTCCTTTGGATGCAGCCCAGGATCCGGTTGGTTTCTGGGCTGCGAGCGCACACTGCAGCCGGCTCATGTTCATTTTCTCATCGACCAGCACCCCCAAGTCCTTCTCCGCAGGGCCGCTCTGAATCTCTCCTCTGCCCAGCCTGTAGCTGTGCCTGGAATGGTTTGGGTTGGAAAGGACCATAAAGCTCCTCCAGCTCCAACCCCTGCCATGAGCAGGGACCCCTTCCACTGGAGCAGGGTGCTCCAAGTCCCTGTGTCCAACCTGGCCTTGAGCACTGCCAGGGATGGGGCAGCCACAGCTTCTCTGGGCACCCTGTGCCAGCGCCTCAGCACCCTCACAGGGAAGAGCTTCTGCCTAAGAGCTCAGCTCAGTCTCCCCTCGGGCAGGTTCAAGCCATTCCCCTTGCCCTGTCCCTGCCTCCCCTGTCCCAAGCCCCTCTCCATGCTCCCTGCAGCCCCTTCAGGCACTGGAGCTGCTCTCGGGTGTCCCCGTGCTGATGCCGCAGCAGCTCCCGCCTCGCTCCATCCCTGCATCCATGCTCCAGCCCTGGCAGCAAACCCATCCCGTGGGGGCCGCGGCGCTGCAGCCCCTGCTCAGCCCCGGCTCGGTCCGGGCAGCGGGAGGGAGCCGAGGGCTCTGCTCCATCCTGACGTGGGGCTGCAGCGGGGCCGGCACAGGGGAGGTGCTGAGCAGAGCAGGGAGCGAGCTCTGAGCCCGGCCGAGCAGAGGAGGAGCGACCCTGCCCGAGGGGAGCGGTTGGATGTGGGGCTCAGCCCTGCTCGTCCCTTCCATGGGCAGCTCAAGAGGGAAAGCCCAGCTCCAGCGGGAAGGAGCCATCACCGCCGGTGTCACCGCAGGCTTGGATGGGGAAGGCTCTGGCGTCCCCTGCGCGGTCACAAGAGAGACATTGAGGGGCTGGAGAGGGACCAGAGAAGGGAACGGAGCTGGGGCAGGGCCTGGAGCACAGCGGGGATGGGGAAGGGCTCAGGGAGCTGGGGGGCTCAGATGGAGGAGAGAAGGCTCAGGGGGGACCTGATGGCTCCCTACAAGTGCCTGAGAGGAGGATGGAGCCAGGAGGGGCTGGGCTCTGCTCCCAAGGAACAAGGGATGGGACAAGAGGAACCGGCCTCAAGCTGCACCAGGGCAGGTTTAGATGGAGCTGAGGAACAATTCCTGCCCCAGAGGGTGCTCAGGCATTGGAACAGGCTGCCCAGGGCAGGGCTGCAGTCACCATCCCTGCAAGTGCTCACACCCCCTCAGTGCCATGGGGCAGGGGTGGCCTTGGCAGGGCTGGGAATGGTTGGACTGGGTGAGCTTAAAGGGCTTTTCCAGCCTGGTTATTCCATGGTTCTGGGACCCTCCCGTGTCCCAGGAGCAGAAGGACTGAGGCTGTCACTGCTTTGCTGCTCCATGTCCAACACTGCATCTCCCTCCATCAGGAAGCTCCGGCATCTCCCCGGTGGCCACAGAGCCCTGAGCACCTGCATGGCAGGGGGCTGGAACCGCATGGTCCTAAGGTCCCTTCCAGCCCTCACTGTTCTATGAGTCTGTGATGATCCCATGGGGTACCGGAGCTGCACCCCATAGGGACCATGGAGCAAAGAGGCTCTCAGAGGCTGCGTCCTGGAAGAGGAGACATTCAGAGGTTCTAAAGCGCATCTCCATCAGCTTCGGACCCTGCACCCATTGACCGGCCAACACCAATGCGTGTCAATGACAAGAAACCTGGGATTCATCCCACAAACACGCATGGATTAGCAGAGCTCAACCTTCCCAACAGAACCACAGGAGGAAAACACGAGGCCACCAAGCAACCGGGCGCCAGGGACCACCAAGCAGAAGGAATGGAGAGGAAAGGGTTAAAAAGGTTCATGGTGATCGCCTGTCTCCATGGGATTTGGAGGCAAATGCCTCCTAGACAGATGGAGCGAGGCTTCATCCTCTTAACGACACCCCTAATCTTCATCCCATCAGGAGAGCTCAGCACTTGGGCTCTGGGAGCACCAAGGAGAGGAGGAATCCTCACCTGCTCCTGAAGATGCTGCTGGTGATGAGGCAGCTGCACCCCAAAGCTGTGCTTGGGGTTGGTGATCATAGAAGATGGGTTGGGTTGAAGGGACCTTAAAGCCCATCCAGCTCCAACCCCTGCCACAGGCAGGGAACCCTTCCACTGGAGCAGGGTGCTCCAAGCCCCTGTGTCCAACCTGGCCTTGAGCACTGCCAGGGATGGGGCAGCCACAGCTTCTCTGGGCACCCTGTGCCAGCGCCTCAGCACCCTCCCAGGGAAGAGCTTCTGCCTAAGAGCTCAGCTCAGTCTCCCCTCGGGCAGGTTCAAGCCATTCCCCTTGGCCTGTCCCTACAGGCCCTTGTCCCAAGCCCCTCTCCAGCTTTCCTGGAGCTCCTTTAGGCGCTGGGAGCTGCCCTATGGAGACAGCGCATTGAACCACCCGGGCTTGCTGCAGTGATGGATGAAATCATAGAATCATAGAATCATAGAATAGTGTGGGTTGGAAAGGACCTCAAGATCATCCAGTTCCAACCCCCTGCCGTGGGCAGGGACACCTCACACTAAACCATCCCACCCAAGGCTTCATCCAACCTGGCCTTGAACACCGCCAGGGATGGAGCACTCACAACCTCCCTGGGCAACCCATTCCAGTGCCTCAGCACCCTCACAGGAAAGAATTTCCTCCTTAGATCCAATCTAAACTTCCCCTGTTTAAGTTTTAACCCATTACCCCTTGTCCTGTCACTACAGCCCCTGACGAAGAGTCCCTCCCCAGCATCCCTATAGGCCCCCTTCAGGTACTGGAAGGCTGCTCTGAGGTCTCCACGCAGCCTTCTCTTCTCCAGAAAAACCCAGAAATCCATACCCACATGAACCTGCTTCTAGGCAATGCAAAGCCTGTAGGAAAGAGCCTAGGAACTGGATGCAGTAGATGTGATGGAACGTTCTGGGCCATCCCCAAAAGTCCCGTGCTAATGGTGGAACCTATTGAGCATCCACAGACTACGAGCTCGACCAGGCTGACAGCCCTGTGTGCTCCTCTTGCCCTGCTCCAGTTTGCGGCCATGGGAAGGATGCACTCAAAAGAGGACCACCCCATAGAGGATGGATGGCTCCTGCTCCAAAGAACCATCAAAATCCACCTTAGGGTTTATTTAAGGGTTGTGGTAAAGCTACAAAACACCAGCACACGATGGGAAGGGGATGCGGAGGACCAGCAGAGCACAAAGACATCGGTGTCACTGCCCCATTCGCACACGTAAACCACGGGTTGTCCCACGTCCCACCTCACCCAACCCCGACACCAAAGGGACACATGGGCTACCTGTAGTGCAGGAGTTGACCTTCCGCGCTGTAATCCCGATAGATGTCATATTCCTTCTCAAACACTCCGGAAGGCGACGAGCTGCAACAAAGAGCGAACAAGGAGTTACCGACAGCGACCACAACGTCCACGTGCCCTAAGCAAAGTCTCCTTTGCTCTAGGATGAATGGAGATCCATCCGTGGAGGTGGGCTCCCTGTCCCACCGGCCCGGGCTCCGCACTCGGGATCACATCAAGCTCGGGGTCATTTATCCCATTACGGAGCAGAGGATGACCAAGCTCTCCATGGTGATGGTCTCCAGCTTCACTTCACACCCTGCAAACACCACATTCCCCCTTAAGCCATGGTTTTTGGTGAAGAATGGCCCTAGATAGGCTTGGACAGATCCCAAACATCCCATAGCCTTGCCCCTGCCATGGTCCTTTTCCAAGGGAAGCCCTTCCTCATGCCTTGAGCATCGCCCTTGTTCCTCTCATGGTCAGAGCCAACATGGGCAGAGGTGATGACCACAAGAAAAGCCTTTTTGGGCCCATTTTCGTCTACGCATTGCAGCTGGTTGCACCTGAACCTACAGAACCCTCATGGGAGAAGGCCACAGCACCAAGAGCCACCAACCGGCTCCAAGAGACACCCTATCTGAGCACACTGCTTGGAGAAACATGGAAAAAGCACCTGGAAGGGCAGGAAGTTCAATGCCCAGATTTTTGGGGTGATTTCAGCAAGTTTTGAGCAAGAAGATGCCACGAGGTCACAACACGCAGAGTGTCAAGACTAAGAGCTGCGTCCAGCGTCAGGTTTGGCTCACGTTGGGAAGATGTGGCCAGAGAAGCTGTGGCTGCCCCATCCCTGGCAGTGTCCAAGGCCAGGTTGGATGGGGCTTGGAGCACCCTGCTCCAGTGGAAGGTGTCCCTGTCCATAGCAAGGGGTTGGAACTGGATAAGCTTTGAGGTCCCTTCAACCCAACGCAGTCTGGGATCCTATGAAAGACCAGAAGCAGGAGACAATCTGTCCTGTTCTGGAGGACAAAGGTGCTGAGTTCACGGATGTTTTGCTTCTCCATCAATAACTGAAGACATTTTGCAGACCCACGTTTGGTTCTGGGTCTCCCGAGTTACTGATGTTGGAGCAAAACCTGTTCTAACCAACAAGTCAACCCGTCCTGCTATGGCAGTGCTGCACTCGTGTTGAAGGGTTGAACCTTCTCTCCTCCAGGAGAAGTCACATCGGGTCCCTCCTGTTCTCCTCGCACATCACCTTCTCCAGCCCCTCACCATCCTGGTGTCTCACTCAAGTTCATCGAGCTTTTCTTGCCCTGGAGAACCCAAAACTGTGGTCTAATGGAGAGCAATTGCTTCCCTTGATCTATGGGGATGGCGATGGCTTCCTACAGGCTGTGGGTCTGCTGGATGCCACCAGCCTCCCTCCCTACCAACGTGTGCTGTTCACCCTCATTGAGCATAGAGCTCCCCGAGCCTCCTGGGTCCTGGTACCCAGGCACTGCCCAGAGCGGGTCAGTCCATCCCAACTGCTCCACGTGGCCTTGCTGAGCTCCAGGGGGTTCTTCCCAGCCTGTCCTCCCTCCTCCAGGTCCCTCTGGCCACCAGCCCTGCCCTCAAACCAAGCAGCTCATCTGCAGACAAGGGCGACTTCCGTCTCCTCTGCAGGTTACTGATAAGGGTATGGAAGAGGAGAGGTCCCGGGATGGGCCTGGGAGGAGTTTCCATCACAGCCAAGCATCAGGGTGGGTGCAAAGAATCAACCACCACCCTCTGAGCCTGATGATCCGGTTTTGTACCCATTAGTGTCCTTGTCTAGACTCTAATGTCCAACTGGGACACAAGGATGCCACGTAAGGTACAGCAAACACCTTGCTAGGGTCAAGGCAGCCCATCCAGATAAGCAGTCGTATCATTAGCAGTCGGGTTGGTCAACCATGGTAAATCCATGCTGGCCATTCCCAACCACCTTTGCATCATCCATGTCCAAGAGGACTTGTTCCATGGTCAAGGTAATGCTGACCAACCTTTAACCCCCTCAGGCTGTGGACAGGTCGCTGTCACCCTTGCAGATGTCACCATAGTCTTGCCAATGCCACCCTCAGCATGGCTCTCCCTTGGGTAGCCTCCTCCTTCCCAACCCAAGCATTTCTTGCCTCCACCATCCTTTGCCTCCTGTGCCATAAAGCTGGTGAACAGGGCCAAAGCCTGCACCTCCGCAACACCAAAAGAACCATCAGAGAACATCCTTAAACCGAGATGTCACAACCTCAGACAAGTGGCAAGACTACATAGAATCATAGAATAGTTAGGGCTGAAAAGGACCTCAAGATCATCCAGTTCCAACCCCCCTGCCATGGGCAGGGACACCTCACACTAAACCATCCCACCCAAGGCTTCATCCAACCTGGCCTTGAGCACTGCCAGGGATGGAGCACTCACAACCTCCCTGGGCAACCCATTCCAGTGCCTCACCACCCTAACAGGAAAGAATTTCCTCCTTAGATCCAATCTAAACTTCCCCTGTTTCAGTTTGAACCCGTTACCCCTTGTCCTGTCACTGCAGTCCCTGACGAAGAGTCCCTCCCCAGCATCCCTATAGGCCCGGATTCTGACGGGAGGTGCAGGTTCTGTACCAACATCTCAGTCCTGCTGTCCTATATGACGCACTAAAGTCGATTTAATCAGCTTTTCAGGCCAATTTATTTCACCAGAAGCACCAAATCTTCCTCTAAAACTCCAATTATGAAGACAGGCTGAGGAAGTTGGGGCTGTTCAGCCTGGAGAAGAGAAGGCTGCGTGGGGACCTCAGAGCAGCCTTCCACTGTCTGAAGGGGGCCTATAGGGATGCTGGGGAGGGACTCTTCGTCAGGGACTGCAGTGACAGGACAAGGGGGAACGGGTTCAAACTTAAACAGGGGAAGTTTAGATTGGATCTAAGGAGGAAATTCTTTCCTGTGAGGGTGCTGAGGCACTGGAATGGGTTGCCCAGGGAGGTTGTGAGTGCTCCATCCCTGGCAGTGTTCAAGGCCAGGTTGGATGAAGCCTTGGGTGGGATGGTTTAGTGTGAGGTGTCCCTGCCCATGGCAGGGGGGTTGGAACTGGATGATCTTGAGGTCCTTTCCAACCCGAACTATTCTATGATTCTATGATTCTAAATTATCTGCAACTGAGGATCTGAACTTGTCCCTGAAGTCAATTCAACCAAACCAAACCAAGAGCCCTTCCCTTCTGGATGGCAGCGGTCAAGGAGATGCAGAGGCACCGAACCCCAATTGAAATCAGTCCTGAGCACCTTCATATTCACGGAGATGATGAAACCACTGCACACGGGCCAAGGGATCCTCACGTCTCTTAATCAGGAGTGAAGTGATAGGGCAAGGGGTGATGGGGTCAGACTGGAACAGGGCAGATTTAGGTTGGATCTAAGGCAGAAGCTGTGCCCTGTGAGGGTGCTGAGGCGCTGGCACAGGGTGCCCAGAGAAGCTGTGGCTGCCCCATCCCTGGCAGTGCTCAAGGCCAGGTTGGACACAGGGGCTTGGAGCACCCTGCTCCAGTGGGAGGGGTCCCTGCCCGTGGCAGGGGTTGGAGCTGGAGGAGCTTGAAGGTCCCTTCCAACCCAGATAACCCCATGATCCTACGCCTTGCATTAGACAGATTCAACGAAAACGCTGTCTGTATTGTGCTAAATGCAACCCAAATGGTTATTCCTCCACAAATGTCAACCTGAGTGCTTATTCCAGTAAAAAATCATAGAATCACAGAATAGTTAGGGCTGGAAAGGACCTCAAGATCATCCAGTTCCAACCCCCCTGCCATGGGCAGGGACACCTCTCACTAAACCATCCCACCCAAGGCTTCATCCAACCTGGCCTTGAACACTGCCAGGGATGGAGCACTCACAACCTCCCTGGGCAACCCATTCCAGTGCCTCAGCACCCTCACAGGAAAGAATTTCCTCCTTAGATCCAATCTAAACTTCCCCTGTTTCAGTTTGAACCCGTTACCCCTTGTCCTGTCACTACAAAAAAAAGAAGCCTTGTGACATGTCTGCTTTGAGAGGCAACAAACATCACCCTAAAGCCATAGACTCGTTTGGCTTGGCAAGGACCTGAGACCATCCCATTTCAACCCCCTGCCATGGTCACCTTACCGTAATGGGAAGAGATCTCCCTCCAGCCCCACATCTGCCCACACCCGAGCCTGCAGCTCAGGAATCCTGACTTTGAGACCCTGGAGCTACTCCAGAACAACCCCGTGCACCAACAAAGCTGGTGCCGCACCAGAACAGGCTCCAGAACACAGACGTTGAGCTCCTGCAGCTCCATCCATGCTGCCTGCACCAGCGCTGCCTTGACCAAGGGGATGAAGGCAGCTCAATAAGGGGAAATCAAAGCCATTCAAACGCCACGAGAAGAGGGGCCTCTCTGGCTTCCACCCTTCATCGGCCCAAACACAGGACTCCTAATCCCTTATTTGACTAATGGGATCTTGGACAACCCTAATTATGGTGGAGCCAGACTCCAAACCCTAGTGACAAACGTCTTCTATGGGAGTCTACGAAGACGGATGCTTGAGGTGCTCTCTGCGCTGCTGAGATACAGGGGATGCTCCGAAAAGCTGCCAACGTTTGCTCTTTGGTGAGGACAGCTTCATCCGAGCACGCATAGGGCATGGGTACCGCAAGGTCCCTTGGCTCCGTCCCTGATGCAACACTTTGTGAGCACGAAAAGGAGCAGGTTTTGGAGCCCTCAGCACCACAGGGATGTGGAGCTGCTGGATTGAGGCCAGAGGAGGCCATGGAGATGCTGCAGGGGATGGAGCAGCCCTGCTCTGGAGCCAGGCTGAGAGAGCTGGGCTGGGGCAGCCTGGAGAAGGGCTTGGGACAAGGGATGCAGGGATGGGATGAGGAGGAACGGCTCCAACTGGAAGAGGGAAGAGCTGGATCAGACCTTGGGATGAAGTTCATCACCATGAGGGTGCTGGGACACTGGTAAGGGGTTGAATGGAGAAGTTCTGGATGCTCCATCCCTGGCAGTGCTCAAGGCCAGGTTGGACACAGGGGCTCGGGGCAACCTGCTCCAGTGGAAGGGGTCCCTGCCTGTGGAATTGGATGAGCTTTAAGATCCCTTCCAACCCAAAGCACTCCATGCTTCTACCTTTAAACCGCTCACCAGGTCTAAAGGTGGCCTGAGATGAGCATTAACACCCAACAGCTTCAAGCTGAACCTCAAACCAGCAGAAAGCATCAGGAGCAGGAGCACCATCCCCATCCCTGGAGCATGAAAGGGGCAGGAGCACATCTGGAGCTCCTTCCCACCTCTCCCAGCATTTCCAAAAGGCACAATTCCATTTCTTCCCAGTGGGAACCTTCTCCCAGCTGGGATGGAGGACATTCGAAGGTGATGTTCCAACAACGCCTTAAACCGTGGATTCCAAAGGCTCCAGCATAGACACAACCTTGTTTCTGTCATTTTTAGCATGGGAACCTAGTCAGAGCAGCAAACATCTATTAAATTTAAGGAAAAAAACAGGAAATTCAGTATTTTTCCCTCTGGGATAGGAAGTGGCACCATTTCACAGCAGCTCCGTGAGCAGCATTCCATTTATTTTTAGACCGAAGGGAAAGGGCCTGGACTGAAATAGCACAGCTCAATGGCAAGGCCAGGAATAGAACTGAAATCCCAGCTCCTAATCCCCTGCTCTAATCACTGCCCTGGAAGGCTTCATACCCTTAATTACAGCCCCTGCTCCTGATGGCAGGGGGAAGATGTGTTTCTATGGAGTTCCGTGAAGCGCAGTTTGGGGATCTACGTCACATCCCATCCTTATATCCATGGGCAAATATCCACCTAATCCCGAGTCCTGTTTTGCAGCAGAAAGTGGAGAATTCAAGGAGAAGGTATTAAAAGGAAAGAGAGATGAGAGCTACATCCCTGATTTCATCTTTCGTCC
Organism: Lathamus discolor; assembly: GCF_037157495.1. Taxonomy (NCBI): domain Eukaryota; kingdom Metazoa; phylum Chordata; class Aves; order Psittaciformes; family Psittacidae; genus Lathamus; species Lathamus discolor. Next base: position 160,231,892 of record NC_088885.1, on the reverse strand, counting down.
TGGTTAGAGCAAGAAATGCAAGATACGGACATTTTCCCCGAAAGTAGAAGAGAATGGAATGAGGAACAGGATTGGGATCTTGAGATGCTGTGAGTTTTACACTGGAAATGCATTGTCCACTCGCAGTCATCTCCAAATATCCATGTGCTTATTTGGATGGGGCCTCATCCAAGAGTTCGGCTCCCATCGTTATGTATGGAGCGAGGCCAGAGGAGGCCATGGAGATGCTGCGAGGGCTGGAGCCAGGCTGAGAGAGCTGGGCTGGGGCAGCCTGGAGAAGAGAAGGCTCCTGAAGGGCAGATCCGAGAGCAGCCCTAAAGGGGCTCTTTGCCTGAAGCATCCTTCTGAAGCTTTAAGACTTGGACAGATACCGAAGCAGCCGCCTGGATAGAACTGGATGTCCTGTGGTCAGAAACCATCCCTGAAGCACAGGGACACCCTGCACGATGAGAAGCTCCAGGGACCAGCATCTGAATTGCCTCTGCCCTTCGCTGCTATCATCACAACCGAAAAGCAACGTCTCATTTGCACAGCTCACGTTCAGCTTTGTCTAGCCTGGGCCCGAGAGCATCAGATGAAATCTCAGCATCCCCAGAAGAGCAGAAGCAAGGCCTCTTGTCCTCCGTGCTTCGCTATAGAAATCAGAGCTGGACCAAACCACCTCCATCACGGCATCCCCATCCTGTGCTTTATCCCCTTCCACATTCATTACACGTGGATTTAACCATTTGCCAGCACTACAGTGATGATCTTAAGGCCCCTTCCAACCCTAACTAGTCAATGATTCTATGTTTTTTACAGCTTCCCATCCACCCCTTCCCAGCTGGAAGTACCAAACCCACCATGTTCAACCACATCTCCCCTTTCTACCCAACAGCATCTTCCCTTCCATGGAGTCTCTACAGCAAAAGCCATCCCTTTTCTGGTGGAATAAGGCTGGTTTTGCACGTAGATCCCCATCATGGCAAGAGGACCCACAACAGACCACGCTGCAGCATCCTCAACCCTTCCAAGGGTTCCTGGGTGTTTGGTATTCCCTCGTTTAACAGGTCCCAGTTACCTTGAGGTTTCAGCCAAGCTTCCCAGGCTTTCCAGAGGGGGAGATCAAGGAAGGAATGTGCTTTTCCAGCCAGGATATGGGGGTCAAGAGACTTCAGTGTGCTTGCACTGAAGGGAGATGCTGCCATGGTCTGGCTGAGCCGAAGGGACAGGACCAGGGATGCAGATGGAAACTGGGCAGTGAGCAGGAATTTCTGCTCTGCCTATTGGCATCTGGTTGTCTTATTGTTTTAATGTTATTTTTAATGATGGAAGACCTGGAATCTATTGTTTTAATGTTATTTTTAATGATGGAAGACCTGGAATCTATTGGTTTAATGTCATTTTTAATGATGGAAGACCTGGAATCTATTTTATGCCAACCCCAGCAAGGCCAAGACTATGAATTGCTGGGGCTGAAAGGACACACAACCCTCCAGCAGCCAGGAGCAACTCTACCCCATGGCTGGTTTCCTCTTCTCCTCTAGCACAAGGTATCCAGGGGTTAAACCTTTCTATCTTACACCCCTGGAGCAACCCTCCCTCCTCCTTTGCATCCCATAATACACCTGCATGGAAAAGGAAAGAGAACATGGAGGTGGAGGACATGAAGGATGAGTGACCTGCAGTGTGCACACCAGATTCTGTGGTGGAGCGCGCAAGGCTATGGGGAATGATGCTCCTACAGGAAGATGCTGATGCTGCAGCAAAGCCCAAGGAGATTAAAACCCCTCGGCTGGATCCCTGTTAACCCTTCACAGTGCAACAGGAACAAGCTCCGGCTCCACCACCCATGTCCTGTGCTCGAGCATCCCTGCTCTGGAGCCAGGCTGAGAGAGCTGGGCTGGGGCAGCCTGGACAAGAGAAGGCTCCTGAAGGGGAGACCTAAGAGCAGCTCCAGTGCCTAAAGGGGCTGCAGGAAACCTGAAGAGGGGCTTGGGACAAGGGCCTGTAGGGACAGGCCAAGGGGAATGGCTTGAACCTGCCCGAGGGGAGGCTGAGATGAGCTCTTAGGCAGAAGCTCTTCCCTTGCTCCACGCCCCTGTGTCCAACCTGGCCTTGAGCACTGCCAGGGATGGGGCAGCCACAGCTTCTCTGGGCACCCTGTGCCAGCGCCTCAGCACCCTCACAGGGAAGAGCTTCTGCCTAAGAGCTCATCTCCGTCTCCCCTTGGGCAGGTTCAAGCCATTCCCCTTGGCCTGTTGAAGGTCAAGGCTTGGTATTTTTAGGGATGGGCAAGCGAAGCCTGCCTTAAATCACTCAGCGTGGCCTGAAGAGACCTGGGTAGACCTGGCCACCACGCGCCAGCAAACAACATCCATCGCACCTCTCCACTTCTTCCAACACCACCTCCCCGGCGAGGAACGCTGCCATCCCCACGCTCAGACTTTATCAGAGCATCTTCAAGGGCTCGGGGAAGATCAATCCAACCCTGATGGGTGAGACAAGGAGGCAAAGCTGCCTCTGAGGTCCCACATGAAAGCACTCGTAGAGCTGGGAGTTCCTGTTCTTGTCCTGCACGGCCATGAGATCACCCAGCCACAGTTTCTGTGAGGGGGGAGAACGTGTTGCCAGCAGGAGTTGTGGTGCTGGTGGGTCTCTGTTGGGTCATCAATGCTCTAAGAGCCGGTGCTTCAGAGGATATAAAGGAATGAGCTGCCTGATTTACAGCGCTGAAGCCATCAAAGTGTGACACAAAGCACCAGCGCAGAGGGCTCAGTGTGCTGTGCATGTGCAGGTGGACAATAGAAAGCGTTAACTCGTTCTTCAAAGAATCCCAGCCTGGTTTGGGTTGGAAGGGACCTTAAAGCTCCTCCAGTTCCAACTCCTTGCTATGGGCAGGGACACCTTCCACTAGAGCAGGGTGCTCCAAGCCCCATCCAACCTGGCCTTGAACGCTGCCAGGGATGGGGCAGCCACAACTTCACCTCCTTAACAAGAGCAATCACCTCTGCTACGAGCTCCATAGACCAGTGGGACAACCATATGAAGATAGGCAGAGGAAGTTGGGGCTGTTCAGCCTGGAGAAGAGAAGGCTGCGTGGAGACCTCATAGCAGCTTCCAGTACCTGAACGGGGCCTATAGGGATGCTGGGGAGGGACTCTTCATCAGGGGCTGCAGTGACAGGACAAGGGGTAACGGGTTCAAACTGAAACAGGGGAAGTTTAGATTGGATCTAAGGAGGAAATTCTTTCCTGTGAGGGTGCTGAGGCACTGGAATGGGTTGCCCAGGGAGGTTGTGAGTGCTCCATCCCTGGCAGTGCTCAAGGCCAGGTTGGATGAAGCCTTGTGTGGGATGGTTTAGTGTGAGGTGTCCCTGCCCATGGCAGGGGGGTTGGAACTGGATGATCTTGAGGTCCTTTCCAACCCGAACTATTCTGTGATTCTATGATTCTATAACCCACGGTCACTGCACGCAGATGCTATCCAGAGAGATCACTTCAGACCACACCACTCTCGAACCAGCAGACAAGGGATTGTTTCTCCACTGGACCTTCTGCAGTGAACATCTACCAAGGAGGAACACCTTCTACAGATGGTTTTATCTATTTCTAGAGGAGAAAATGCACTCTTTAAGGCTTGGTGCAGAGACCCATGGCAAATCTAGCTAGAGGAGCATCCACAGAATGCTCTCCACAACAGCACAGCTCTTGTCCTTCAGGTTGCTGCTCTTCCACCCCCTTTGGAGACAATCAGGGTGCCTCAACTCCCACTTGGCTGCCAGCACCCAGCTCCATCCCACGCATCCCACCTTGCCTTTACCTTTCCGCTTCCTCTTTCACTACCGCATACTGGGTCGTCTGACGGCTCGACCTCTGCTCCTGCACCTTCTCGCTGCCCTCCAGCTCCTGCTCCAAGGAGGAGCTGGTGCTTCCTTCCCTGCTGACATTGCTGCTCCTGCCGGGGCTGTTCTCCGTGGATGCCCGGGGCGACTCCGTGTTCTGCTTCAGGGTCTGCAGCTTGGCCAAGGGGATGATGTCGCAGTTCTGGGGCCGGTGCCACACGGTCCTCTGCGTGGTGGCGTTGTAGTAGTAGAACCGGGAGGTGTTGGGGTCGAAGAGCTCCCACCATTGGTTTTCATTGGTGCGCTTGATGCGCACCCCCGCGGGGGGGTCCCACACGCACTCCCCCGTGATGAGGTTGGCGTACATGCGCTCCCGCGTGCGAGGCTCGATGATTTCCACCCATTCCAGCCTGAGGGAGAAGAGAAAACACAGAAAAAGGGGACTTCAGGCACAGGGGCTTGAAGGTCATTTCCAACCCTACCCATGGCAGCGTGGAATGGTTTGGGATGAAGGGACCTTAAAGCTCCTCCAGCTCCAAGGGCAGGGACCCCTTCCACTGGAGCAGAGTGCTCCAAGCCCTTGTGTCCAAGCTGGCCTGGAGCACTGCCAGGGATGGGGCAGCCACAGCTTCTCCATTCAACCCCTTCCAGTGTCCCATCACCCTCATGGAGAAGAATTTCCCAATATCCCATCTAATTCCTCCCTCTTCCAGTTGGAGCCGTTCCTGCCCATCCCATCCCTGCATCCCTTGTCCCAAGCCCCTCTCCAGGCTCCCTGCAGCCCCTTTAGGCACTGGAGCTGCTCTCAGGTCTCCCCTTAAGGAGCCTTCTCCAGGCTGCCCCAGCCCAGCTCTCTCAGCCTGGCTCCAGAGCAGGGATGCTCCATCCCCTGCAGCATCTCCATGGCCTCCTCTGGGTTCGCTCCATTGTTTGACCACCCTTCAGGTAAAGAAACGCTTCCCAGTGTCCAGCCTAAAGCTCCCCCGGTGCCGGTTTGAACCATTCCTATGTGTCCCATCACTGGATCCTGGGAGCTCAGCTCCACACCGAGCAGTTCCCTCTGGGCACCTTCATTAACTTAGGAGTGGATCTCCCATTGAGGATGGATCTCCACATAGAGCATGGAGCTCATCACTAAAATAAGGAGCAGAAAACACGGTTTAACCTCCCTCCCATCACCCCATCCCCTGCTGAGCTAAGGCCCAGGCCCCAGGAACCCAACGCACTGACCCAGCTCGCTCAGAAACGCAGCACAATGGGGTAATGGAAATCACGAAGCAGTAAATGGAGCTTAGCGACGCCAAAGAGCATTAAACGACCTTGCAATGCCAAAGAAGAGATCATGGAACCCATTTTTCAGATCACCCCCAACACCTTTTGCTAATGGAGGGGACGCCCCAGGCTTTCAGGCAGCTGAATCTTACTCAAATCCTTCATTTTCCTGTCGATTTATGGAGAAAAACACAAGGGATGCTCATATTAAAGCAGATTTCTGACTTGGAATCCGTCCTAGCCTGCATTTCCAAGGCTGTTCAGAGAGGTATAGAAACAGAGAAGGCAAAATGAGCCCCCAGCGTGCTAAGTGGAGCTTCTCAAGCGAGGTGGCATTTAAATGTGACACATCCAGTGAGTCAGACGAGTGATGGATCCCAGCCTTTCCCTGGGAGCCAAGCCCCCGTGGGGCTTTCAGGAATGCCCAATTCACTCAAGCATTCCAAGATGAGGAAGTCCTCAGGGGGCAATTACCTGACCCCTGCAGCCTGGCCGCAAGCCCTGGAGATGGTTCAGAGCATCTTCAACAGGATTGAGACACTGGAGTGGGAAAACAGGAGTTTTCCATGTGCCAGAGCTGAGATGGTGGAATCCTTGCTTAGTGCTGGGCTGATCCCCAGCATCGTGAGCAGCAGCCCAGGGAGGGGATCCTGCCCCTCTGCTGCAGGAAGGGGAGACCTGAGAGCAGCTCCAGTGCCGAAAGGGGCTGCAGGGAACATGGAGAGGGGCTTGGGACAAGGGCCTGTAGGGACAGGCCAAGGGGAATGGGTGGATGGAGGGAAGGATGGATGGATGATGGACGGAGGATGGATGGAGGATGGATGGATGGATGATGGATGGATGGATGGATGGATGGATGGATGGATGGATGATGGAAGGATGGATGGATGGATGGATGATGGATGGATGATGGACGGATGGATGGAAGGATGGATGGATGGATGGATGTAGATGGACGAACGGATGGATGGATGAATGGATGGATGGATGGATGATGGATGGATGGATGGATGATGGATGGATGGATGGATGGATGATGGATGGATGATGGATGGATGGATGGATGGATGGATGGATGGATGGATGGATAAGGGATGGATGGATGGATGGATGGATGGCTGGATGGCTGGATGGGTGGATGGACGGATGACGGATGGATGATGGATGCATAGATGGATGGAGCAGTCCTGAGGAGAAGGACTTGGGGTGATGGTTGATGAGAAGCTCCCCATGACCCAGCTTCAGTGTGTACTTGAGCCCAGAACCCCCCCGTGTGCTGGGCTGCACACCCAGAGCATGAGCAGCAGCTCAGGGAGGGGATCCTGCCCCTCTGCTGCACGCAGGGGAGACCTCAGAGCAGCTCCAGTGCCTAAAGGGGATACAGGGAACATGGAGAGGGGCTTGGGACAAGGGCCTGTAGGGACAGGCCAAGGGGAATGGCTTGAACCTGCCCGAGGGGAGGCTGAGCTGAGCTCTTAGGCAGAAGCTCTTCCCTGTGAGGGTGCTGAGGCGCTGGCACAGGGTGCCCAGAGAAGCTGTGGCTGCCCCATCCCTGGCAGTGCTCAAGGCCAGGTTGGACACAGGGGCTTGGAGCACCCTGCTCCAGTGGAAGGGGTCCCTGCCCGGGGCAGGGGTTGGAGCTGGATGGGCTTTAAGGTCCCTTCCAACCCAACCCGTTCCATGGTTCTATGATTCCATTCTTGGCATAGAGAGAAAGCCGCCGTTGAGCCTCTCCTTGCAGAACAGAGACCAAAAGCAGTCAGAGAAGGGTAAATCCCACACCGTGCCTCCTGTCATCCCGCACAACGCAGACCAAATGAGCAGCTTAATGCAACGAGACAGCAGAGCTCGGGGCCAGCTCCAGCTCCGCACGGTTCAATCCATTCTCCAGGTTTCCATCCAAGGCTTTCCCTTGGGTCTGAGCGTGAGGAAACCAACCCAGCGTTTCCTATTGACACGGTTCTGGCCTTAGGTTAACGTCAATGCTCAGCTCCAGGTTTAATGCTTCCCTTTGACCACCTTGGTTTGAAAGAGCCTCCATGGGGTCCAGGGCAGATGCTGCTCCAGGGCTCTGGATCTTCCTCCTGGAAGATATTGGGCTTTCTGCATGTGGGAGGAAGAAAGAGACCCCGACCAGGGCTCCTCCAGGGTGAAATGAGAGCTCAGACTGCAGAGATATCACAGGGAAGCAAAACCAGAGAGGGATGGGATGGGATGGGGTAGGATAGGGTAGGATGTGATGGGATGGACAGGATAGGATAGGGCAGGATAAGATGGGATGGATGGGATAGGATGGATAGGATAGGGTAAGGTAGAGTATGATAGGAGGATAAGACAGGATAGGATAGGATAGGAAAGAATATGATAGGATGGGGTAGGATATGACAAGAAAGGACAGGATAGGATAGGGATAGGATAGGGACAGCACAGGATAGGACAGGATGGATAGGATAGTGTAGGATAGGACAAGAAAGGATAGGATAGGATAGCATAGGATAGGATAGGATAGGATAGGATTGGAAAGGATAGGATAGGATAGGGTAGGGTAGAGTAGGATAGGACAGGACAGGATAGGATAGGATAGGATGGGGTAGGATATGACAGGAAAGGACAGGATAGGATAGGGACAGCACAGGATAGGATAGGATAGATAGGATAGGGTAGGGTAGGAAAGGATGGGGTAAGATAGGACAAGATAGAAAAGGAAAGGGTAGGGTAGGATAGCAGAGGGTAGGATAGGGTAGGGTAGGTTAAGATGGGATAGGATAGGATAGGATAGGATAGGATAGGATAGGATAGGATAAAAATAGCCCCATGGAGCTTAAAGAAGAGCAAAGTCTGTTTGGCCCCACAAGGACTGGACCATTCTGGGCCAGAAACCAGTCAAGGTAAAGGCCTGCAGCACCTCAAAGGAAAATGCAGGACATTTTGTCCTAAATGCCTTCATTTCCTCTTGGTTTTCACTCCGAATTAGAATCATAGAATCACAGAACAGTTTGGGTTGGAAAGGACCTCAAGATCATCCAGTTCCAACCCCCCTGCCATGGATAGGGACACCTCACACTAAACCATTCCACCCAAGGCTTCATCCAACCTGGCCTTGAACACCGCCAGGGATGGAGCACTCACAACCTCCCTGGGCAACCCATTCCAGTGTCTCACCACCCTAACAGGAAAGAATTTCCTCCTTAGATCCAATCTAAACTTCCCCTGTTTCAGCCTGAACCCGTTACCCCTTGTCCTGCCACTGCAGTCCCTGATGAAGAGTCCCTCCCCAGGCTTGAACCTGCCCAAGGGGAGACTGAGATGAGCTCTTAGGCAGAAGCTCTTCCCTGTGAGGGTGCTGAGGCGCTGGCACAGGGTGCCCAGAGAAGCTGTGGCTGCCCCATCCCTGGCAGTGCTCAAGGCCAGGTTGGACACAGGGGCTTGGAGCAAGCTGCTCCAGTGGAAGGGGTCCCTGCCCATGGCAGGGGTTGGAGCTGGGTGAGCTTTAAGGTCCCTTCCAACCCAGACCGGGATGGGATTCTATGACTCCTGCTGTAAATCCTGGTGCTCTCCCAAAGGCAAGGAGTGCTCTGGGGTCATCCGGACATGGTGTCTGGGAGACTGGAGATGACATCTCCAGCGGAAGGGCCTGAACTTGTCAGACACCGCAGTGATGAAACACTTGAGGGCACGTCTTGTGGCTCATTTCTAACTCTAAATAGAACCTAAACCCGCGCTGACTTCCAGTCTAATCAATGCTAAATGTCACGCGGAGGGGAACAAGCCCTGGTGCTTGCAGAAAAGCTCCCTTAGTGTTTGCCCCCGGCGCTCATCATCCGGTCCAGGAGGCGATGGTGAGCGGTAGGAAGGAGAACGATCAACCTCCTGCTCTGCTGCGAGGGGAAGGCGTGCGCTGTACCAGCCTTCATCCTTCCAAAGGGGTACCGCTGGAGGTACCGCTCTGTGCTGGGGGCCCTAGAGATGAACACGATCATCCCAATGGGAGCAAGAAGGTTGCTTCCGACCCAAACCATTCCATGATCCTACGATCTCTTTCTTTCCAGCACCAATCTGCTACTCCCGGCTTTAAAACAGATTGAGGGTGCTTTCTCCTGCTGCATGGGGGGTGCTAAAATGCATCTCAAACGCCTTTTGCTCCGTGCTGCATCGTCCCCTTTGCCGTTTAAAGCATTGTCGGTGGTGCTGCATGGAAAACCAAGGGATAGTTTAGTCACCTGGAGGGAATCTGGCAGCTGAAGAATGAGGCGCAGGATAGAATCATGGAATGGTTTGTGTTGGAAAGGACCTTAAGATCATCAGGTTCCAGCCCCACTGCCATGGACAGGGACACCGCACACTAAACCATGGCACCCAAATGATGCTGCCACCCAAACGATGCTGCAGATCACCACCAGTGACCCACGTTTGAGAGATGCTCTTTTGGACACCCCAGCCCTGGAATGGGTTCTCCCACACGTTGGGGCATCACAACAGGACAGAACCCATGGCGTCTGCACTAAACTCCCCCATAGGCCTCTGCTGCCTCTTATTTGCAGGAGACGTGAAGGTGAGATTTGCAGCTCAGGAGTAATTTACAATCTAAATTACACCCCTAAGGGATTCCTGGCCCTGGTTAAACCGGGACGACGTGTATGGAGATCCACCACTGCCGCAGGGGGTTCACTGGAAATGCTGCCTGAGAAAGCTCCTATTGCTCCCAGCTACCCAGGGTCTTCTTCAGCACTTCTGGGAGCCAATCCATGGAGGAATGCTTTTTGCATAGGGCCAAACGTCCCAGCTTGACCCTGGGAGGTTGAGCATCTCCCATAGGAACGCAGGCTGGGAAAATGGGGCTGTTGAGCCTGGAGAAGGCTCCTTAAGGGGAGACCTCAGAGCAGCTTCCAGTGTCTGAAGGGGGCTACAAGGATGCTGGAGAGGGGCTCTTCATCAGGGACTGCAGTGATAGGACAAGGGGTGATGGGTTCAGACCGAAACAGGGGAAGTTCAGGTTGGAGATAAGGAAGAAGTTCTTTACTGTGAGGGTGCTGAGGCGCTGGAATGGGTTGCCCAAAGAAGTTGTGAATGCTCCATCCCTGGCAGTGCTCAAGGCCAGGTTGGACACAGGGGCTTGGAGCAAGCTGCTCCAGTGGAAGGGGTCCCTGTCCATGGCAGGGGTTGGAGCTGGACGAGCTTTGAGGTCCCTTCCAACCCAAACCCATGATTCTATAACCACAGCTCTTGCCAGCTCCTTTCTTATCTGGATAACCCAGAATGCTGCTTTTAGATAGGAATATTACAATCACCATGGGAACTGCAGAGACCTTGCATATTCTTTTGCTGCTTTGCAAAGCTCTCTCCAACAACAAAGGGTGAATACAAATGAAATGAAGTCTTCCCTAATCACAGGAAAACTGTGACAAAGCCCTTGGACAACGCAGGCACAGAGCTAAGGGCGACCTCTTGCTCAAGGTTTGCTGCATGCATTGGCATCCCTCTGAGATGCACATCAAAGAGATGATAAAGGGAGACGATCGAGGGAGAGCATCGTTTCAACGTGCCACCTTCTCCCCACCATGAGCTGACCCCACCAGGGACCCAACGCTGACACCCAAGAGGGACATCCAATGCTCTGCAGCGCTGGACCAAGCACCACGTAAGGGCTCCCACACCAGAAATCCCATCCTTGCTCCAATGCCCCAAACTTGGAACCAAGACCCATGATTTAGGATGAGATTCCCCATTGAGGCCTCAGCTTTACCAGCAAGGAACAGTCCTTCGGAAGGCAGGAGGCTGCCCCACAGGTATTTCTGCTCACAGATGCTCCTATGGAGGTTTCCCAGCCTTTTTGCCCCCAAGTGTAGATAAACCAGCACAAACCAACATCACGTCGCAGCCCTCTGCTTGCTCCAAGCCCACCACTTGCTCGCACAGGACCTGTTGCATGGAGCCTCCTGAACCTCTCTCAGCCACCACAGCGCATAGGGAGAACCCAAGACCCAGTAGGAAGAGGCGAGTGGGCAGTTTCCATTCCCAGCTTCGTTCCCATAGAAACGAAATTAAAATGGAGATGGGGAAAGGAAACGAAAGCTTCAAGAAAAGGAATGGGCGAGGAAACGGAACGCGAGCGGGTGTGGGGAAGAGCTGACGGATAAACAAGGAGGGAAAACGGGATCCAACGTCAAGGCCATAGGAGGAAAACCAAATTCACACATGAGGGACAAACCCACATCAAAAATCAGCCTGGAGAAGAGAAGGCTCCTGAAGGGGAGAGCTGAGAGCAGCTCCAGTGCCTAAAGGGGCTGCAGGGAACATGGAGAGGGGCTTGGGACAAGGGATGCAGGGACAGGCCAAGGGATGCAGGGACAGGCCAAGGGATGCAGGGACAGGCCAAGGGATGCAGGGACATGACAAGGGATGCAGGGACAGGACAAGGGATGCAGGGACAGGACAAGGGATGCAGGGACACGACAAGGGATGAACGGACAGGGCAAGGGATGCAGGGACATGACAAGGGATGCAGGGACAGGCCAACGGATGCAGGGACAGGCCAAGGGGAATGGCTTTAACCTGGCAGATCTTGGGAAGAAGTTCTCATCTCAATCACAATGGTTTAGGTTGGAAAGGACCTTGAAGCTCACCCAGCTCCAACCACGGGCAGGGACCCCTTTCGCTAGAGCAGGGTGCTCCAAGCCTTGAGGGATGGGGCAGCCCCAGCTTCTCCATTCAATCCCTTCCAGTGTCCCAGCACCCTCATGGTGAACAAGTCCCAGAGCAGCATAAAACACAAGCAAAGACTGAGATCTGCGGAGACACGGCTGTAAATCCAGTTTCCTTACACTTGGAAGTAATGCAGAGAAGAGGACTTAGGAAAAGATCAGTCCTTGTACTTTGGGATGCGTTTTACTGGTTGCTCCGCAGTTATCTGCAGTAGGATTAAAAGACAACCAAAGGAAATTACTTCTCATAGAACCTAATTAAGCCGAGGAATGTCTTCAGCAACGCAGCCAAACCCCATAAATAGGTTCAAAGGAGAATTAGATGAGTTCAAGGAGGACAAGCTCACTGGTAGCTATTAAATAGGATAGTCAAGACGAGGAAATCCCCAGAAGCAGCGAGGAACGGGGTGGGGAAGGATCACCCTGCTCTGCCCTGGCCATTTTCCCTCTTTCCCAGGGAAATCTTGGCTGCAGAGAGTGGAATTGACGCCGTGTGAAGCTTTTCCATCCCTCCCATCGCCCGACATTCCAACTGCATCGATGGCTTTGGCAGCGTTACATCCCTTCCGGCCTGGGGATGCAGGATAAAGGCTCCAGCTCGCACACGAAGACTTTCAAGGCTTCAAAGGGTGGCTTCGGAAAGAGGATAGGATGGGTTCAATTGCTTTGCCTCTTATCAGAGCAAGTACAGCCTCTTTGGGGCAAGGAGCGATGCTCCCAATCCAAACTTCACAGCGCGAGTGTGAGCTCTGCGTTATCTCCTTTCGCCACCCCAAAACCAAAGAGTCTAGAAAGCTGCCAGCAAGCAGATAACGAAGCCATGCAGAGAGGAATCCAGCATCCGCATGGAAGCAGCACATTCACCAGCCTGACCCCAACCTTCTCAAAGCAGCTCCTCAATCTCTCCATTCACAGAGTAACGACGCTGGAGCTCGTTGGCTTCTTTCAGCCAAGTTGGAGGGGTCAAGGTCTGGAGGGTATCAGCCTCTGAGAGGTTTTGTTTCCAAGGGAAGAGGATGGTTGAGGGTAAAAGGACCCAAATTGTCGCTTTGGTGAGGACCAGAGCTCAGCCCATGCGGAGGGGGGTTAAGCTGGAGGAGCCATTCGCTACTACTGACCATGAAAGGGTGGAAGAGAGCCTGGAGAGTGCCTTGGGATGAGAGGGCAAGAGGAGGTGTAATTCCCAGAGAAGGGGCTGGGACATGCCATCTCAAGGCCAGGCTGGACAGGGAGTACCCTGCTCCAGTGGAAGGGGTCCCTGCCCGTGGCAGGGGTTGGAACTGGAGGAGCTTTTAGGTCCCTTCCAACCCAAACCATTCCATGACTCTGATTTTACGCAGGATACCCATCCGTGCGGCCAGGTAGGCAGGGAGCATCCTCTCCAGGATGCTAGGACAGCATCCCCAAAGCGACCATGAAGAAAGTTCTCATTAACTGAAGGGATTCTGCATTCCCATTCATCACAGACCTCTGCTGGACACCCAGAATGTCCATCAGACCAGCAGAGGAGCTTCATTATGAAGCATCGATGTTGTCATTAAAACAATCTCTAAGACCACAGACGTTTCCAGCCAAACCACATCCAAACCAGTGGATCCAAACCACGTCTTTCCAGCCCGACCAAGTACCAAGACATCTCACGCTGACCTGTCTTCATAGCATCATGGAATGGGTTGGGTTGGAAAGGACCTCAAAGCTCATCCAGCTCCAACCCCTGCCATGGGCAGGGACCCCTTCCACTGGAGCAGCTTGCTCCAAGCCCCTGTGTCCAGCCTGGCCTTGAGCACTGCCAGGGATGGGGCAGCCACAGCTTCTCTGGGCACCCTGTGCCAGCGCCTCAGCACCCTCACAGGGAAGAGCTTCTGCCTAAGAGCTCAGCTCAGTCTCCCCTCGGGCAGGTTCAAGCCATTCCCCTTGGCCTGCCCCCCCATCCCTTGCCTTTACACCGTATTCACTTGGAGATGCCCCAGCACCAGTGTTTGCAGGGCAGTTTTGGGCAGAATTGGCTCTCCAGGGTGTCTCACCCAATAACCAAGGTGGGACCAAGGCGGGTGCTGGGTGAAGCTGCATCTCCTCTAAGCACCGTAGCAGATGGATTCCGCCTTGCAGATAGCTCCATTTGGACAGCGTCTTCGTCTGTGCTGGCACCCTTAGGAACACGCCATATGTGTCTCCTTAAATCAGGTCTAGACACGAGTACAACTTCAGCGCCGGCGTTGTAGTCACAAACCCAACCTTCCAGGGCTGAAGTTCCTACAGAGCAGACTGAAGATCACCCAAGCGCTGGGAAGTGCCCGAAGTGCCTCCAATGATGCTTTAATAGGAGGCTAAAACCGTCTCAATTTTCTTTTCCAATCAAAACCCTCAGGGGGAAGATGAAGGCCGTTATTAACAGGAATAATCTCTGTGCGATGTTAGCAGTGTGAATGGAATGATTCGAACACGAAGCCATTTGCCAAAAGCCTAAGAACAAGCAGGGACATGGAGGGATCCAAGATAAAATCAGGAGCGATAGGAACGGAAGGAAGAAACTTCACCCCCATCCCCACAAATTCATCCGAAAGGGAAATCTGGCACTCTGAGGAGCCCCGTTTCAGTTCCAACATCACGACAACAAGGGGTGAGGGGCTGTGTATCAAACACCACAAAGCGAAGCTCCCACCTCCCAAATTCTCCTGCCCAAATTCCGGGTGGATGCGGTGCTGCCCTGGCAGAGACTTGTGCAGGCAGAGCTGACACAGAGATGGGGCCTTACCGCAGCTCAGCTGAGATGGGTCTTCTTGACCAGTTTTGCCCCAGCTTGCTCCAGGATGATGCTGCAAGAAAGCTGGAGAAGGGCTCTGGAGAAGGGATGGAGGGATGGGATGAGGAGGAATGGATCCAACTGGAAGAGGGAAGAGTTGGATGGGATCTTGGGAAGACGTTCTGCCCCATAAGGATGGTGGGACACTGGAAGGGGTTGAATGGAGAAGTTCGGGATGCTCCATCCCTGGCAGTGCTCAAGGCCAGGTTGGACAAAGAGGCTTGGGGCACCCTGCTCTGATGGAAGGGGTCCCTGCCTGGGGTTGGAGCTGGATGAGCTTTAAGGTCCCTTCAACCCAAACCATTCCATGATTCCATCCTATGAGCCCATGAAAACAAAGCCAAGCTGGGGGCAGTGGCGGAGCTCCGGGCAGGCAGCAGCAGGCAGTGAGGGAAGGAGCAGCAGGAATTCCAGCAGGGATGGTGGCAGCTGCTGCATCCCAACCCTCCTCCCCATGCGTGCAGCCACCCTGCCCTTGACCTCCTGCTTTATTAACCCTTTCATTAAGGAACCCTTCGATGCAGCTCCTGCTTCAACCTGACCCAATCCTGAAGGGAAAAGACTCATTTTACTCCTTCAAAAGAGGGGGAAAAGGCCCAAGTGTGGATGGGGACAGCAAGTACTGGGGTAGGGAAGCCCCACTGCAGTGGCGCTCTTACAACAGGGCCATTGTGCAAGCTCTTAAACAAGCAGGAAATGCATGCCCATGAGCTGCCGGGGGTCCCCAGAGTCATCGGGGTCTGCAAGTGGCTGGAAAAGGACAAAAATTCCACCAAAGCAGTAAAATTCCCCCATTTCTCTTCCCGAATCCAAGCGTTATCAGCGCACAGGAGGTTAAAAGAGTTTTACAGCTGTAACGGGGGGAAATGGAAGCAGTTTACAGTAGGGTTGTAAATACACTGCTCCATCCCTGGCAGTGCTCAAGGCCAGGTTGGACACAGGGGCTTGGAGCAAGCTGCTCCAGTGGAAGGGGTCCCTGCCCATGGCAGGGGTTGGAGCTGGAGGAGCTTGAAGGTCTCTTCCAACCCAACCCATTCCATGATTCCATGCTCCTAAGCTGTGGAAATCACGCCCGAGAGCACCCCGTGTGCTTCCGAACTCCAACGGGTCCAAGGAACCGGAGGTCTGTCAAAGACCGGGCACCTACAGACACATGGAGCTAAATGTGCCTCCTCCCCATGGGCTTGCCAGGGCAGGATTAGACACTGGCACAGCTCCGCTGGGGTCAAATGCCTGCCTTGCAAATACCAAGCAGTGTCTTTAAGGGCCTTTGGCTCAGTGCAAGGCAGAGGGACCTTGCCCTAACTCATGCCTCAGCCTCAGCAGTGGTGGAGCCGGGCTGGAAGCAGCAGCTGCTCCCGAGCAAGGGATTCTCCTTGTTTTTGGGGCCAAAAAAGCAGCCACCTGTCAATGCCCTGCCATCGGCTCGTCCCCCATCGCGCCTGGGATCGGGACAACACAAGGAAGCGCGCGGGAGGAGGAGGGATGCGATTTGGGATGAGTCACGCCAAGGCGGGAGGAGAACAATCCCTCCTTGTTCCCGAGGCAGGGATTTACCCGTTGCAGTTGCTGCATCCATCCAGCCCTAAAGCTCCCTGCGATGACTGGAGCCTGTAAGACAAGACGACCTTTCCCAACAGCAGCAGGGATGGCCAGCAAGGGCCTAAATATGGGATAACGCCCTCAGTCCTGCTCTGATAGGAAGGGACACAGGGAGGAAGCAGCACTCCCCCTCTTCCCGACAGCGATGCGCGGGTATCGATAGGACAAGGAGATAACGCTGCACCCCGTGAAGCGCTCGGTGCTTCCAAGCACTAAGATGGGCAGCCCTAGAGAGCAAATCTCCTTTAGCACAAGAAACTGCATCCTTTGGAGATGCGCAGGAGCAAATTGACCACCACGAGGCAGTTGGAGCCTCTGCTCCTCGCCACCACCTTGCCCATGCCCCTTCTCTATTCTACACCTATTTCACTACCAGGACGAGAGGTAGGAAATAAAAAGCCTGGAATTGTTCCTCCAAACACCACCATGGACAAAAAGCAGGGGCAAACGGGAGGGGAGATGCCTCCGACCCCCCCAAACCTGGCTGTATGTTCCATCACTCCAACGTCTTGCCTTGCGCCCGGGGGCAGAATCTATCCTGCACAATCGGTGTGAAATGAGGCTGCCAGGGTGATGTAAAAGGGACCGAGAGAAGCGGGTTCCCCCCCTCTCCTGCTTCCTCCAATCTTCGCCCCATCCAGGAGAAACAGGGGCCTGCAGCTTCCCAGCGGAGCCCTGAGCATCCGGCTGTGATTTATACATGGAATGGTTTGGGTTGGTCCTGTCCAACCCTAACTATTCTATTCTATCCCATTCTATTCTATTCTCAAAGCCCATCCAGCTCCAAGCCCCTGTGTCCAACCTGGCCTTGAGCACTGCCAGGGATGGGGCAGCCACAGATTCTCTGGGCACCCTGTGCCAGCGCCTCAGCACCCTCACAGGGGGTTGGAGCTGGATGAGCTTTAAGGTCCCTTCCAACCCAACCCATTCCATGATTCCATGGCGCAGTGACTCTGATGCTGGCACATCAGCGCTCTGAGCACCAAGCGTCCCTGCTCCATCTGGTTATTTCTGGTATGATAAAGGCACAGAAGGAAAAGAGCTTCGAACAGGACTTGGATGAATGATGGGACTAAAACCATCCTGGATTCCTACCCCCAGGACATCATAAAGCTCCTGCAGGAGGAAATAACCAAGCAGAGCACTGGGAATGCCTTTGATTCCTTCTACAACAACCTGGAAAGCAAAGGTCCCCTTTGGCACTGTGCTTCCCAAGCTTCTCCCCTTTTCCATCAGCTCCATGTGCAACCACTGTGCTTTTCTATGGTGTAAACTACCCCAACAAGGTGCTGAGCAAAGCAGATGGCTGGATGCTGAGAGAAATTCCATTCCTGTGAAGCAGCAAAGCCGCATTCTCCTTCCTCTCTTAGGGAAAAAGAACCAGTTTCAGGACAAGGACTTGGGGGTGCTGGTCAATGAGAAAATGAACATGGGCCGGCTGCAGTGTGCGCTCGCAGCCCAGAAACCAACCGGATCCTGGGCTGCATCCAAAGGAGCGTGACCAGCAGGGCGAAGGAGGTGATCCTGCCCCTCTGCTCTGCTCTTGTGAGACCTCCCCTGGAGCATTGTGTGCAGTTCTGGGGTCCTCAACATAAAAAGGACATGGAACTGCTGGAAGAAGTCCAGAGGAGGCCACGAGGATGATCAGGGGACTGGAGCACCTCCCGTATGAAGACAGGCTGAGGAAGTTGGGGCTGTTCAGCCTGGAGAAGAGAAGCTGCGAGGAGACCTCATAGCAGCCTTCCAGTACCTGAAGGGGGCCTATAGGGATGCTGGGGAGGGACTCTTCATCAGGGACTGCAGTGACAGGACAAGGGGTAACGGGTTCAAACTGAAACAGGGGAAGTTTAGATTGGATCTAAGGAGGAAATTCTTTCCTGTGAGGGTGCTGAGGCACTGGAATGGGTTGCCCAGGGGGGTTGTGAGTGCTCCATCCCTGGCAGTGCTCAAGGCCAGGTTGGATGAAGCCTTGGGTGGGATGGTTTAGTGTGAGGTGTCCCTGCCCATGGCAGGGGGGTTGGAACTGGATGACCTTGAGGTCCTTTCCAACCCTAACTATTCTATGATTCTATAAAGTGAGCATCTCCAGGCTGCCCAAAATAACCCCGAAACTTCAAATAAAGAGTGGCAAAACCAAATGCTGGAGGTTTCATTCCGCTCCTTGGGCTCGAACTCGGACATTTCACTCTGAGCAGTGAATCAGAGCTGTCAATAAATAACACTTCACCTCAAAGAGCAACTTTTCCACCCGAAAGGAGCGCAACGGAACGAAACGATCCCGTGTCTGGCCAGCCCTTGGAGCGATCGTTGTGAAAGGAATGCTGCCCAAAGAGCACGACCCCATCCCAACGCGGAGCAGCCACCACCGGAGAGTGACTTGGCAGCTGCGGGAGCATCTGCTGCTTCCAAAGGCTCCTTCTGGCACAAGCAGTGGATTCCTGAGGCTCACACCCCTTGGCAGCAAGCGGAATAATCATGGGATAGGCCGCAGGACTTGGCTGGGATGGACAGGGAGGACGAGGAAGGACGTTCCCTGCTGTAAATGTCAGATGCTCCTCTTACAGTAGCTTCCCAGAGGTCAGCATAGGCAAGAGAAAGGGGAATCTCTGCATCCCGAGTGGAGCGAGGAGGAAGGAGTTTAAGAGGAGAATGGGGCAAGTTATCTATGCCTGTAGTGACAGGACAAGGGGTAACGGGTTCAATCTGAAACAGGGGAAGTTTAGATTGGATCTAAGGAGGAAATTCTTTCCTGTTAGGGTGGTGAGGCACTGGAATGGGTTGCCCAGGGAGGCTGTGAGTGCTCCATCCCTGGCAGTGTTCAAGGCCAGGTTGGATGAAGCCTTGGGTGGGATGGTTTAGTGTGAGGTGTCCCTGCCCATGGCAGGGGGGTTGGAACTGGATGATCTTGAGGTCCTTTCCAACACAAACTGTTCTGTGATTCTATCTGTAACTGGGGAGAATAGTGCGCATCTTCCATAAAACCCCCCAAATAAACCCCCCAAAGAGCAAGAATATCACACACAAGGTCTCAGTCCTTATCCGGGATGGGAGATGGAAAGCTTGCACAACAAGAATTATAACCCAGTGCTGTATTTCCCTGTTTTTAGACTATTTTAGGTGGAGCAGACCCTGGAAGTCACCCAGAGCAGCCACATCCATCCCCCGAGCAAACTGTGAGGTTATCCTACACAAGGATCTGAAGCCTTAAAGGATGGACACCTCACAGCATCTCTAAGGCAGCAGCCTCAGGCAAAGACCTCGCAAATGAGCAGAGTCTGCTGCGCTGTGGCTGTGCATCACCTCTCACCCTTCCCATGTACCTCATCCGTGAATCCCAGCCTGGGTTGGGTTGGAAGGGAGCTTAAAGCCCATCCAGCTCCAACCCCTGCCCCGGGCAGGGACCCCTTCCACTGGAGCAGGGTGCTCCAAGCCCCTGTGTCCAACCTGGCCCTGAGCACTGCCAGGGATGGGGCAGCCACAGCTTCTCTGGGCACCCTGTGCCAGCGCCTCAGCACCCTCACAGGGAAGAGCTTCTGCCTAAGAGCTCAGCTCAGTCTCCCCTCGGGCAGGTTCAAGCCATTCCCCTTGGCCTGTCCCTACAGGCCCTTGTCCCAGGCCCCTCTCCATGTTCTCTGTAACCCCTTTAGGCACTGGAGCTGCTCTGAGGTCTCCCCTGCGTGCAGCAGAGGGGCAGGATCCCCTCCCTGAGCTGCTGGTCCTGCTCCTATTGACGCAGCCCTGGATGAAGACCCTGGTGCTGCCTTCGTTCTCACCCCATCCCATAGGTGAAGATGCCATTTGGATCCAGGCTGAAGCAGCCCAGCTCTCACTAACTCCTCACGTTAACGCAATGCCCTCTAAGAAGCCGCATCAGACCCATCTGGTCCTGAGCAAGGACTTACTTCTCCCCCACACCAATTATGCTGCGGCTGGGACGACATTCCTGGAATGATCCGGCTGCAGCACCATCTGTTGTGCTGTCTGGTGCAGGGTAAAGCTTCCCTTCCGCACGACTCCGCTTAGAATCATAGAATAGTTCGGGTTGGAAAGGACCTCAAGATCATCCAGTTCCAACCCCCCTGCCATGGGCAGGGACACCTCACACTAAACCATCCCACCCAAGGCTTCATCCAACCTGGCCTTGAACACTGCCAGGGATGGAGCACTCACAACCTCCCTGGGCAACCCATTCCAGGGCCTCAGCACCCTCACAGGAAAGAATTTCCTCCTTAGATCCAATCTAAACTTCCCCTGTTTCAGTTTGAACCCGTTACCCCTTGTCCTGTCACTGCAGTCCCTGATGAAGAGTCCCTCCCCAGCATCCCTATAGGCCCCCTTCAGGTACTGGAAGGCTGCTCTGAGGTCCCCACATAGCTTCTCTTCTCCAGGCTGAACAGCCCCAACTTCCTCAGCCTGTCTTCATACGGGAGGTGCTACAGTCCCTGAGCATCCTCGTGGCCTCCTCTGGACTTGTTCCAGCAGTTCCATGTCCTTTTTATGTTGAGGACACCAGAACTGCACACAATGCTCCAGGTGAGGTCTCACAAGAGCAGAGCAGAGGGGCAGGATCACCCCCTTCTCCCTGCTGGTCACGCTCCTTTGGATGCAGCAGGATATGGGAAGCCCAGGCTTCCCGGAGCCTGCTCCAACGCTCCTCCTGGAGCCAGGAGATCATAAAGATCTCGCTCCTATCCCCTCCCAAGCATCACAGGACCCTTTCCATGCTGCCCTGGTTACGAACCGGCAGCACCACGCACACCTTTGCCATCCAAAGGCCTCCGTATGCACTTGTGCTATGCCAGCCCATTCCAGCAGGGAGGAAAGGAAGGATAAAGGCAGCAGCAGCAGCATCCCTTGGTGGTGGGTTGGAGAGCATCCAGATGGCACAGCTCATGGTGAGGCCAAACACGCCAACAGCCCCACGTGCCTCACGCTCCTGGTTTCATGCCTTGGGTTCATTTCACCCAACACTTTTGGGGCAAGAATCCCGTGTTTAGGATAAACCTCTGCTGCTCCCAGATTAGGGCTGCAAGACTTCTCCAGTGCTCCAGGTGGTATCTGTGTGCCCAAATGGAGAAGGGTTGAGGACACAGCCGCCGAAGGCTGCATGAGGATGGATAATCCCACCTGAGTTATCGCGGGGAGAACACAGGATGGTTGGAAGGGACCTCAGAGCTCATCCAGTTCCAACCCCCTGAATGGTTCAAGCCATTCCCCTTGTCCTGCCCCTCCATCCCTTGTCCCAAGCCCCTCTCCAGGCTCCCTGCAGCCCCTTTAGGCACTGGAGCTGCTCTCAGGTCTCCCCTTCAGGAGCTTTCTCTTCTCCAGGCTGCCCCAGCCCAGCTCTCTCAGCCTGGCTCCAGAGCAGAGCTGCTCCAGCCCTCGCAGCAGCTCCGTGCCCTCTCCTGGTGTTGTTCCAACAGCTCCAAGGGCAGAGAACTCTTCCATGTCCCCTTGTTCCAGAGAGGGGCTGGGATGCTGCAACCTCTCGTTCTTGTCAAGACGCCTGCAGCGATGCAGAGGAATTGGATCTAAGGAGGAGATTCTTTCCTGTGAGGGTGCTGAGGCACTGGAATGGGTTGCCATTCCATGATTCTATGAAATAACAAATCCCTTCCCCTCAAAGCGATGCTTCTGGAGCGAGGCAGGAGCAGAGCTTTAAGTGCTTTGGTCCTGTCCACCTTAACCTCACGCATCCCTGGAGCCTCCAGCCCCAAGAAGGCGCCCGCAGCCTCCTCGGGTGAGCTCCGAAGTCCTTGTTTCCCAAAATCCGTGCCCTCCATCCCAGCTCTTTAGGCCATTTATGGAGCTTTTTTACATTCACCCCTTTCAAAAGCTTTGCCTGAACTCCCAGGGCGCAGAACCCCATTTAGTGCCTGACGAGCTCCAGGGAGCAGGATTCCTCACAGGACTCCCTGCGTGGCTTCCAGAAGTGTGGAAACCCGCGACGACAGCGCGGTTCTCCGGGGGCTGAAGGTGGGCTGAGCATTGCCATAACGACGGGGCTATTTGGCAACAGCCCCATGCTGGCTTCACAACCACAGGCTGCTGCTGGGTGCCTTTTGTTCCTCCTCCTCCCCCAGGTTCCAGAGGAGCTGCGGCCGGGCAGAGGAATAAAAGACTGCTCGTTGCTAATTTGGGGCTAAATCAAAAGGAAAAGGGAAAATCAAGGCCTCAAACTTCCCCTTTTCATTCAGAGGGAGCTATTCAAGGCTTTTAGAGCCCTGCCAGCGCTGCCCCATAGAGCACCCCTGAGCAGAAAGCTCCCCGGTGCTATGGGGCAGGAACGATGCCTTCTCCATCTCAGCCCCCCACGTCGGAGCTGTGGATGGGGTTTCGGTGTGTTCTGCCTCGCTCTTGCATCTCCCTTGGGAACCGGTGCTCCTGCCCTCCTGCACTGGAGCTGCTCCGGGTGTTCTCTGCATCAGATGGATGAGCGCAGAATCATGGAATCAATGAGGCTGGAAAAGCCCTTTCAGCTCATCCAGTCCAATCATTGCACTGCCAAGGCCACCCCTGCCCCATGGTACTGAGGGCTCGTCTCCACGCTGTGTGAGCACTTGCAGGGACGGTGCCTGCAGCCCTGCCCTGGGCAGCCTGTTCCAATGCCTGAGCACCCTCTGGGGCAGGAATTGCTCCTCAGCTCCATCTAAACCTGCCCTGGTGCAGCTTGAGGCCGGTTCCTCTTGCCCCATCCCTTGTTCCTTGGGAGCAGAGCCCAGCCCCTCCTGGCTCCATCCTCCTGTCAGGCACTTGTAGGGAGCCATCAGGTCCCCCCGGAGCCTTCTCTTCTCCATCTGAACCCCCCAGGTCCCTCAGCCGTTCCCCATCCCCGCTGTGCTCCAGGCCCTGCACCAGCTCCGTTCCCCTCTCTGGCCCCGCTCCAGCCCCTCAATGTCTCTCTTGCAGTGAGGGGCCCAGAGCTGAGCACAGGATCCGAGCTGCAGCCTCACCAGTGCCCATCAGAGAGGCACAATCCCTGCCCTGGCCCTGCTGCCGCACTGGTGCTGATCCAGGCCAGGATGCTGGAGGCTTCCTGGCTGCCTGGGCACGAGCTGCTCGTGTGCAGCTCCATCAGTCATTGTAGGTCCCTTCCAACAGAACACATCCTATCCCATCCCATCCCATTCTGTCCAACAGGCCAGGATGTGGGGGGCTTCCTGGCTGCCTGGGCACAAGCTGGCTGTTAACCATCACCCCCAGGTACCTCTTTGCTTCCAAGTGATGCAAACAGCACCTGGTGAATGCCATCGGCCCTAAAGGTGAGAAAACCCTGCTCTGAAGCGCTGACTCCACGCTACAATTAAAGCCAAGTGCTTCTGAACCATAAACCCTGAGGTTTTGCTCCTATTGTAGCACAAAAAGGCTAAAACCCGACACAGCGCTGCCTCCGCAATGGTAATCATCATCTTTGGGGGCCCACGATTTGCTCCAGTGAGGTCGCAACAAAAAGAGCCCCGTGGCAGGACATGTTATCACAGAAGCCATTAACGATAACAACGTCTAATTACCTTAATCCATTTAATATCACATTTTCCTACAGCTAGCCGGATAAATTGCTCCGATAGCACTGTTTGAGCTGAGATTCCTGGGATTTAACCCCCTTCTCGGATACAGAACAGAGCTGTTCGGGGTGGGAACAAGAGCAATGCTCCTCCTGCAGCATCTGTAGGTTGGCAAAGTGCTCTTGTGCCCTCCTAAGAACTGTTCCAAACGTTCCCTGGTCACTAACAATGGGTTTTGTTCTTTGGGAAGACAAGAGGAGGAGGGTTAAGCTGATGCCAAGTTTCACTCGCTCGGGAGCAGGAGCTAAAGAAGTGCGGACCAAGCGCCGCACGCCAACAATTCCTGCCCTTGTTTTTACAGCACAGGCTGCCCAGCGCACGGGAATAGATGCAGTGCGCTTCCCTCGAACAGATTGCTCTGGAAAACTCGGGATTTCATGGGCCAGGGAAGGATCTGGAAGCACACGGTGTGGATTTCCGCCAGCAATCCCAGACAGACAAACCTGGGCTGCTGCCAGAGCATCCCTCACCACCCCATTGATGGAATGCTGGCTTTCCCCAGGTCATTCCCTAAACGCTTCTCTGCACCTCGCTGCGGTCACGGGGCTGTTTTAACCTCGGTTACGTGCAAAGATAAAGAACATCAACCCGCTTTTCCTTTGCTGCTGCACAGACAGGGGAAACAAGGCAGAAAAGCCTGAAGGGGGCCTATAGGGATGCTGGGGAGGGACTCTTCGTCAGGGACTGCAGTGACAGGACAAGGGGTAACGGGTTAACACTTAAACAGGGGAAGTTTAGATTGGATCTAAGGAGGAAATTCTTTCCTGTGAGGGTGCTGAGGCACTGGAATGGGTTGCCCAGGGAGGTTGTGAGTGCTCCATCCCTGGCGGTGTTCAAGGCCAGGTTGGATGAAGCCTTGGGTGGGATGGTTTAGTGTGAGGTGTCCCTGTCCATGGCAGGGGGGGTGGAACTGGGTGATATTAAGGTCCTTTCCAACCCAAACCATTCTGTGATTCTGTGATTCTAAAACCGAGCTTAAATCTGTGCAGCTTCATGGAATTTCTGCATCTTACCAGGATAAAGGGGCTACAGGAAACCTGGAGAGGGGCTTTGGACATGGGATGTAGGCGCAGGATAAGGGGGAATGGCTTTAACCTGCCCGAGGGGAGACTGAGCTGAGCTCTTAGGCAGAAGCTCTTCCCTGTGAGGGTGCTGAGGCGCTGGCACAGGGTGCCCAGAGAAGCTGTGGCTGCCCCATCCCTGGCAGTGCTCAAGGCCAGGTTGGACACAGGGGCTTGGAGCAAGCTGCTCCAGTGGAAGGGGTCCCTGCCCGTGGCAGGGGTTGGAGCTGGAGGAGCTTTGAGGTCCCTTCCAACCCAACCCATTCCATGGATCTATGCAGGTGGTTCTGGTTTCATCGCCTGGAAGGCGGATCAAAGAGGGCATTGGGCTCTCAAACACATCTCACATCATTGCAAGTCTATTTCCTTGGCCATAAGGCAGAGAACTGAGGGCACGCAAGCGAGGAAGGAACGCAGAAGATGATCTGCATGACGAGGTCTGGCAGAACACTCGCTTCTGGTCACTGGGAGAAGAATGAGAGCTGCCAAAGCCCTGGATGTTTTCAGCCTCCGGAGCTATTTGCAGGCAGGAACAGCTCCTGGCTTGAACTCAACCCATGCCCAGCAGGCAGCCAGTCCAAAGAGCTGAAACACCGTGTCCTACTGCCTGTTCCCAGCATCCTGTACTGGCTTGTGAGCCTTCCCCCACAGTTTATGCCTGCTCCGCACCACCACGTCAGAGCCACACGATTCCAGTTCACGTTTAACCCTTTAGGAATCTCATGGGCACGCAGCTACAACTCACATGGATGCTTTCAGCAAAGCAATGCTGAACTTTTAACACTCAAAGTCCCAGAGTTTTGCATCGGATTTCTCATTTGGAATGAAGTAATTTGGAATTTCAGCCTTCCGGTATCCGAAGGGGGCTACAAGGATGCTGGAGAGGGACTCTTTGTCGGGACTATAGTGATAGGACAAGGGGCGATGGGTTCAGACTTAAACAGGGGAGATTTAGGTTGGATTTAGGTGTCCCTGCCTATGTCAGGGGTTGGAACTGGATGAGCTTTAAGACCCCTTCCAACCCAAACCATTCCATAATTCTATGATTCTAAGGCTGGAACCAGAAGTGGGGAAGAAGCATCTACAGGGACAACACATAAGAGTCCTTGGTGCAGCATGGAGGAACCAGTTCCCGTTTCCTTCTCCCCATTAGTGGGATGATGCCCGTTAGCAGGGCATTAACTGCTTCAGAACAGACCTACTAAGGGATTTCAACCTGCCTTCGGGCAGTACAAGACCTCTTCCCATTCCCATGTGGCTTTTCTGGCGCATTTAATTGAGCTTCGTGCTGCTTTCTACAACCCATAGAGACTCCCAGGGCACAAGTCTATCCCCCAGCCCTTCAGCAGGCCACATACCCAAACTGAAGGAGACCACCCCATTGCTGGGGCTCTTCAGCTTTGCCACATCACTCAAGGCACAGCACCCCTCAGAGGACCTACTCTGCCTCGTCTAAGTAGACTAAAGGCACAAAGTACAGCACCGAGCACGGCAGAGATGCAGGCTCAATCTGTGCATCCCCAACAACGTCAAGCAGGGGATGCCGCAGCCTAATTTAGATCCAGACAGGATCCAGCAAGCAGGAGGGGCACAGTGACAGCAGCAGGTCCATCTCCTGGCCCGTCGTTCCCTTCCATCGCTCCTCACCGGCCCTGTAACGAAGCCACAGCACCACAGGTCTCAGTGATGTGCTTGGTACCAGACTCAAGTCTATCTCCTCACCGCAGGCGCTGCAGAAGGAGGAACTGGGTTAAGCAGATCTCAGAGGGAAACAGGCAGCAGAGAAATGAATCTTTTAGGCAAAGTGATCTCATTGCCACGACCAAGAACTCAAACCTCACCTCTTGGTCTGACCTCTTGGATGGTGTTAAACCTCCAGACTTCAGAATGGAATCATAGAACCCCAGATTGGTTTGGGTTGGAAAGGACCCTAAAGCTCATCCAGTTCCAGACCCCTGCCACGGGCAGGGACACCGTCCTCAAAGAGCAGCTTGCTCCAGGATGCAATGAACAACATGGAGTTAAATTGCATTGGAAGGAGGCTGAGCTCTTCTACATTACCCACAAGGACATTCCTTGCATCGAACAACAGGCCGGTACTGGGTGAAGAACAAGTTTTGTTCACGTTGGCCAGCCACATATCTCACTCATTTCTCCTTCTGCCATTTTGATCTCCTGAGTCAGCACCTAACAGATACCTCTTCCCTATCATCTCCCGGTCTCCATAATCACCGTAGCCACCTTCTAAGTCAGTTTTAATGGCTGCAGCCTTCACTTTTTGAGCTTTAAACCCACTTTCCTCTTCAAACCATCACAGTCGCCCAACTGAAAACCAACCCGCTGCCAGCTGGGCTTGCTCATCACATACCTGAGCAGCTCTTGATGCCCTGCACCCAAGCAACTGCTTGTTGAGTGATAAGTTCCTGCCCCATTATCCATCCAGAGGAAGTCCGACAGGATTCCCAAGGACTAGCAGGGTAATTGAGCTGTGATTTAGATATTCTAAGGATAGTGAGCTGCCTTTGGCACGTCCTCAGGGATGTGGCTCTTCACCCATGTGCTGTAGGTAGAATAGGTGCCTTCTGAGGCACTGGATCTCCCTAAGGCAGCAGTCTCCCAGACCTGTTAGGCCAGGTTGGATAGGGCTTGGAGCACCCTGCTCTAGTGGAAGGGGTCCCTGCCTGTGGCAGGGCTTGGAGCTGGCTGAGCTTTAAGGTCCCTTCCAACCCAACCCATTCGACGGTTCTAAGACGCTTGCCCACCTATAGATGCCGACCACCCCATGGCAGCAGATGAACCAGCCCCCTGTTCAACGTGTGCTACAAGTCTGGATTCTGCTGTTGCAACTGAAGCAGCAACCACCACCCTCAGGGGAGCCCTGGAGGTGACTGAAACCCATCTGGCAAAAAACCAGCTACTAAAGAAAGCTGCGCCCAGCGCCGGAAGGTGATCTGAACCATAGAACCAGCCAGGCTGGAAAGGAGCTTTAAGCTCACCCAGTCCAACCATTCCCAGCACTGCCAAGGCCACCACTGACCCATGGCACTGAGGTCTCGTCTCCACGCTGGGTGAACATTTGCGACTGCAGCCCTGCCCTGGGCAGCCTGTTCCAATGCTGAGCACCCTCTGGGGCAGGAATTGTTCCTCAGCTCCATCTAAACCTGCCCTGGTGCAGCTTGAGGCCGTTTCCTCTTGTTCCATCCCTTGTTCCTTGGGAGCAGAGCCCGGCCCCTCCTGGCTCCATCCTCCTGTCAGGCACTTGTAGGGAGCCATCAGGTCCCCCCCTTGAGCCTTCTCTTCTCCATCTGAACCCCCCAGGTCTCTCGCCCGTTCTGTTTCCTTGTTTTCCAAGGAGAAGCTTTTTGGGGACACTTTTCCTCCCCCGACTCCATCGCTCGCCCCGCTCGCCCTTTCCCATGCTTAGCTCAGCAGGCAGCTCCCGAATTCCCACTGGGGAATAGAGGCGGAGGCAGCATTTTTCTGGCTCCCAACCTCACCCACGGGGCTAATTAATATTCCCCAAGCACCACACCCCTCATTACAATAGACAAAGCGAGCACAAAAGCGCTTTGGTCTCCAAAGTTTGACTCGCGAGTTTACGCGCCGCGCGACACGCGTGAAGCCGTGAATTAGGGCATCAAACCCCTCTCGATGAGAGCGTAAAACCCCGTCGACCCTGAAACGAGAGCGCAAAAAAAGCTCATTCCCTTTGTCCTGCAATGGAGCAGCTCACCAAGAAGAAACCATCCCCATCCAAAGCAAAGGATGCCACGTCCCAGACAGTGACACACACTCAGCGCCGCAGCGAAAGAGCTTGGATACGAGAGGAAAGCTTCCCTTATTAGAATAAAAGAGCACGGAGCAGATTTAGCAACGCTGGGCAGGACCTGGGGCTGCTCCCAGTGACCCCGGCTGCAATACAATAGCTGGCCGGAGCTGTATAGCCCTTTTCAGGAGATCCCATGGGATGGGCTTCCATGGTGCGACGCCTCCAGGACCGTCCCGTGCGCCCATGCACAGACCGTGGCCCTTGACCGCATCCGCCGTCTACGCAGGGCATGGGATGGGACAGAGCAGGCACTGTTCCTCCAAGGCCTTTTTGAGTGCTTCCATGCAGGCACAGCAAAGAGGGAGAAGAGCCACAAGGGGCAGGGCTGTCGCCTTGCCCAGGAATTCCTGCTCTCGATAGTCCCGCGGCACTTCCGAAGGTCGCTTTTGCCATCCATAGTGGTTGTATGCAGGAGGTGGCCACGTGAGTGCAAGTGTTCAGTGGGGGGCAACGTGTAAAAAGGAGGATTTGACATCCTGTTACTTAACCTGAAGCATAAAAAACCCCCCCAAACTGTGAATCTAATCATAGAATCACAGAATGGTTTGGGTTGGAAATATCACCCAGTTCCAACCCCCCTGCCATGGGCAGGGACACCTCACACTAAACCATCCCACACAAGGCTTCATCCAACCTGGCCTTGAACACTGCCAGGGATGGAGCACTCACAACCTCCCTGGGCAACCCATTCCAGTGCCTCACCACCGTAACAGGAAAGAATTTCCTCCTTAGATCCAATCTAAACTTCCCCTGTTTCAGTTTTAACCCGTTACCCCTTGTCCTGTCACTGCAGTCCCTAATGAAGAGTCCCTCCCCAGCATCCCTATAGGGATCAAAATACTGGGCAAAAAACCCCCCCCATAGAAACCAATCATCATCAGCAGGCGCCTTGTGCTCAGGGAGAGTTTAAGCACAGCAGTGAAACTCAGTCCAGAAGCCCATCAGCCTCTGCTGTCAAAACTGCTGACAGGTCTCCATCTGCCTGGGAAGACAGGCTCTGGATGGACCCTCCCTCCATTGTCCCTGCTCCCCACAAGCCTTGTCATAGACTTAGAATGGTTTGGGATGAAGGGACCTTAAAGCTCATCCAGTTCCAACCCCGACCCCTTCCACTGGAGCCCCTGTGTCCAACCTGGCCTTGAGCACTGCCAGGGATGGGGCAGCCACAGCTTCTCTGGGCACCCTGCGCCAGCGCCTCAGCACCCTCACAGTAAAGAACTTCTGCCTTACATCCAACCTGAACATCCCCTGTTTAAGCTTGGTTGTTGACAGCTTCCAAGAGGGAAGCCCATGAATTACAGCCTCCAAGCAGCAAGGCACCGGGTCGCCTTTGGGGCAGCATAAAGCCAAGAGAAGACGGGATCCAACGGGATATTTTATTATAGAATCACAGAATAGAATCATAGAATGGTTAGGGTTGGAAAGGACCTCAAGATCATCCAGTTCCAACCCCCCTGCCATGGGCAGGGACACCTCACACTAAACCATCCCACCCAAGGCTTCATCCAACCTGGCCTTGAACACTGCCAGGGATGGAGCACTCACAACCTCCCTGGGCAACCCATTCCAGTGCCTCAGCACCCTAACAGGAAAGAATTTCCTCCTTATATCCAAAATGTATCTACGCTTTCACATCCAGAAGCATGACTGAGCCCAGCCCGGCGAAAGAAAACCACGCTCACAAAACACATCCAGAGAATCACAGCACCAGCCAGGATGGAAAAGTGCTTTAAGAGCATCAAGTCCAACCTTTACCCCAGCACCGCCACTAACCCGCGTCACTGAGGTCTACGTGGATTGCGAATACTTCCACCAGGGATTCCACCACTGCCCTGGGAAGCCTTCACAGCAGCACCAGCGACGTAAAGCTGCTGTATCCATAGCCCTGCTTCCCACCTCCTGGCACAGAGAAGTCCCGTCATCCCCTCATCTGCCATCTCACATCATCCCTCCGGGCTGCTCCGGAGCCAGGTCTTCAGGGCGACCTCCTCCTTCCTTCGGGCTGCATCCACCTGAAGGGTCCAACGGGGTTGCTCTGCAGAGAGGCTCCTCAAGCGCGTCCCTGCGTGCTTCCCAGCGGAGACGGGATCTCCAGAGGGCCTGGCAGAGAGCCCTCCCCTTCCCAAGCCGTGTGGGTGATGCCACTGCCCTCCCAACCCAACCTCCCTCGGGTTTTGCAATAGAAAGAACCGCAGAGAAGCTGTTGGCTGGAGCCAGACAGAAGGAGTTTCATGAGCTTGGCTCCTATAGATGTGACGCAGCGATGGGAAACAAGGGGTTCCTTTGGCTTTGTGTTTGGGCTCCCATTCACTTCTGTATTTACACATCTCGGGAGCTGGAGCTCGACCCACTTCAGAGCCCATTCACAACACGCCTGCCGCAGGAGCCTCAACAGAGCGAGCAGAAACAGCGGCCACACCAGTTACTCCCCTTCCACTTTAAAGAGCCTTAATCCCCATGCTTCGAACCCAAAGGATCTGCCTTATTTCAGGGGGGGGGAAAGGGAAATCAGAACACAAAAAGGGAAGCCCGACCTCGCGGTGTGTTAGGCTCGAACTCGCAGCTGCAGCAGATGGCTTACAAAGGGGATGAGGAATAGGCTCCCATTATCAAAGGAAGAGAAGAAGAGCCCTGCCACGAGAAGAGCTTCTTCTACCAAGCCAGAAGCTGAACCTGGAACAAGGTAAAACCTCTTTTTGCCCCAACAGAAGCAGACCTGGACAGCCTCCATGTAATCATCACAAGATCTGGGCTTTAGCTCCTACATATTTAATATCTCAGGCAAGCATTTAAGAAATGACACTGTCTAATCCATTTTTAATGCTCTACATTCTTCTCCCCGATGTCACCTTCTGCCTAAAATATGTCCCAAGTAACGATTTATCATGAGTAGTTTAATATTAAAGCGCAATTAAAACAGAGCAGGCATTCTGAGCGTAATGATTCTCCCAGCCAGAAGTCCCCATTTCAGGAAGGAGCTGCTTCCTACTGATTGCTTTAGGACTGCTGAAAGAGGTCCTTCTGGTCTTTCAAGTCAGAGGCATGCCGGGGTGTTGATCCTCACTGATAGTAACTGCATGGTTAAGGCATGGAGAGCCATGAGGATGAGCAGGGGGTTGGAGCATCTCCTGTACGGAGCCAGGCTGAGAACATTGGGGCTGTTCAGCCTGGAGAAGAGAAGCTGCGTGGAGACCTCAGAGCAGCTTCCAGTGTCTGAAGGGGGCTACAGTGATACTGGAGAGGGGCTCTTCATCAGGGACTGCAGTGATAGGACAAGGGGTGATGGGTTCAGACTGAAACAGGGGAAGTTCAGGTTGGAGATAAGGAAGAAGTTCTTTACTGTGAGGGTGCTGAGGCACTGGCACAGGGTGCCCAGAGAAGCTGTGGCTGCCCCATCCCTGGCAGTGCTCAAGGCCAGGTTGGACACAGGGGCTTGGAGCACCCTGCTCCAGCAGAAGGTGCCCCTGGATGACCTTTAAGGTCCTTTCCAACCCATTCCATGATTCTACGATCCTAGCACAACCACTACAGCTTTTCAGCTTCTTTCCTCCTCCAGCGGCATTCCCAGGAGCTTAAACTGCAAGGAGATGTATTTCTCTTACTCTATGCAGCACCAATCGCCCACCCTTCGCTTCCTCCAGACCGCATCTCAGATCCTGCAGCTTCTCCATTGCACAACTCAGGAATGTGCCGTTTACTTTGCCAGGTTTTGCTGAGATTTATTGTAATGAGGCTCTAATTAAGCCAAATGACTTATTACCACTCAAAGAGGAGCCTTGAACTAATGCTTGAAACCACAATTGTGCTTCCAGTTGTCTTCAACTCACCAAGCAACTCGGAGAAAGTCGCTCCGAATAATGCCTCTGCTTCCCAACCCATGCAAGTGGGAAAACCCTGACCTACTTGGCAGGAGCAGGGAGAGCCTCTGCTCTTCATTCCCTCTTTTTAATGATTTAAGACAACCCGCACGCGAGGCACTGCAGAGACGGGAATGCCACAAAGCCATTAACAGAGCACTAGAGGGACACTGTGGAAGCTGGTTATCGGCCTCTTCCCTGCAATCCCAAATCCTTCTATCGATTAGCCAAAAGCCTTCTCGAGCAAACTTCGCATCACGGTTTGAGAGCTGCCAACGTGGGGTTTGAAGGTGAGGAGAGGGCTCCTAAATGAGAGGGGTTATTGCAACCAGCAGCAAAGGCAGGGTGAATATCCACCAGCCACCAAAGCACGAACGTTGAGGAACCTTTGTCTTCCCAGGTGAAGGGCACAGGTCCGATATTTGATCATGGGAAATGCAGACGGAGCCTCCTGTCACTCCTCTCATCGCAGTCTTCCACATCCCAAAGTAGCTGAAGCCTCCAGACACCTTCACATGGGATAAATACGGATTGTACCTCTACGGAGCGACAGCATGAGCACAGCAGAGTGCTGCGGGGTAAGAAAAGACAGACCTGGAGGATGGTCCCCTTTGGTCCTTCCTAAACCACTGGGGGGAAATAGAGTTGGGTCGGACAAGATGGGATGGGATATATTCTTTTGGAAGGGACCTACAACGACTGATGGAGCAGCTTGTGCCCAGGCAGCCAGGAAGCCCCCCGCATCCTGGCCTGTTGGACAGGATGGGATGGGATGGGATAGGATGTGTTCTTTTGGAAGGGACCTACAATGACTGATGGAGCTGCACACGAGCAGCTCGTGCCCAGGCAGCCAGGAAGCCTCCAGCATCCTGGCCTGGATCAGCACCAGTGCAGCAGCAGGGCCAGGGCAGGGATTGTGCCTCTCTGATGGGCACTGGTGAGGCTGCAGCTCGGATCCTGTGCTCAGCTCCGGGCCCCTCACTACAAGAGAGACATTGAGGGGTTGGAGCGGGGCCAGAGAAGGGAATGGAGCTGGAGCAGGGCCTGGAGCACAGCGGGGATGGGGAACGGCTGAGGGACCTGGGGGGTTCAGATGGAGAAGAGAAGGCTCCGGGGGGACCTGATGGCTCCCTACAAGTGCCTGACAGGAGGATGGAGCCAGGAGGGGCTGGGCTCTGCTCCCAAGGAACAAGGGATGGGACAAGAGGAAATGGACTCAAGCTGCACCAGGGCAGGTTTAGATGGAGCTGAGGAACAATTCCTGCCCCAGAGGGTGCTCAGGCATTGGAACAGGCTGCCCAGGGCAGGGCTGGAGTCAACAGCCCTGGAAGTGTTCACCCACCATGGAGACAAGGCCCTCATTGCCATGGGTTAGTGGTGGCCTTGGCAGTGCTGGGAATGGTTGGACTGGGTGAGCTTAAAGGGCTTTTCCAACCTGGCTGATTCCATGTTTCTATGATCATTTAGTCCAAAGAAATCCCAGCCAAAGAGCAGCAATGAATTCATACAAAGACAAGCCTGCTCCTACCATAATGACCTAGGAATTCAGAAGGGTCTCCTTGATCAAAAGCAGAGCTAAACCTGCTCACTCACTGCATGGAGATTGAGTTCTGCTCCATCTCTGCCACTGAAGGCAGTGGCCAAGGCTTGCAGTGGTACCTCTCCTCCTTGTCCCATGCACTGGATGCTTGAGCCCTCCGCCAGCCACGTGAAAAGGCTTCTCTCCCTCTGGAGAAAGGGCTCTTTGTTCCTACGTAGAGATGGCATTTGGCTCCAGGGCAGACGAAGGCTGCAAGCTCATCATCAATGCCCACATAAGGATGTTACAGACCGACCTTGTTCTGGAGAACAAGCTCCTGCTCTAATCACTTGCAAAGTTCACCGTGCTCAACATCCGTCTGATGTCCCCTGGCACCTTGATGGCGTTAAAAACCTAAACCCAAGTGGCAGATTACAAGCATCCAGCTTCAATCTGTGTGCGACCTTCTTCATCCTAGACAACAGTAAAGCCCTGGGGACAAGGTTGCCAACGCTTACGGCCATGGGTTTCATCCTCTACTGGTACTTCCTAATTGCTGAAGAGTAATGGAGAGGTTGAAGTTCATTTGGAAAGGGCTTTACTGCCTGAACTTTAATCCTAACAGGGGAAGTTTAGATTGGATCTAAGGAGGAAATTCTTTCCTGTGAGGGTGGCGAGGCACTGGAATGTGTTGCCCAGGGAGGTTGTGAGTGCTCCATCCCTGGCAGTGTTCAAGGCCAGGTTGGATGAAGCCTTGGGTGGGATAATTTAGTGTGAGGTGTCCCTGCCCATGGCAGGGGGGTTGGAACTGGATGATCTTGAGGTCCTTTCCAACCCTAACTATTCTATGATTCTATAACTTTGATGAGAAGAGCTTCTGCATTCATTTGCCACAGTTTATCCATCCATAAACCAACAATACCCCCTGGGCATAGAAGACCAAGAGATGGTCATGAAATCCTATAGCTGAAGGGCAGAAACACAGTCCAGAGTCAATAGGTGCTGAAGACTACCTATGAGCTGAAACAAGGAGCATCAGAGCTGAGGGACAAAGCTCTCACTGATGGACAGAGGCAAGCCAGGCTCTCCGGACTCACTGGCCCTATCAGAGAGGTCAACCATCATCTGATTGTATCATCCTGCCCCATTCCACACAAGGCTACATCCTCCATCCCACCTCCTCCACAGCGGAGCTGGGCAGGAACTCCCATCCTGACCCCAACTCCTACCATGGCCAAGCTTGGGGTGGCTTGAACCACAATGAAGACCTGGACGGTTTGGGCAAATACAGCAAGTTGTGAACTAGCCATGAATGACACAGGAACCCTTTGCCACGTGGAGACTGCTCAAAGCAAGGTACGGCAATGTCCCAGAGCTCACCAACTCCTACCTGTGCTGGTCACCCGTCACCTGGACCTGATGTGGTGTCTTTTATCCCCCTTGCACAAGCATCTATTGAACAGCCTCTCCCACCCATCTTCATGGGGTCTGGTAGCACATCTAAGACATCAAAGAGCAGAAGATGGCTCAAGAAAGTGGAGATAAAGTGAGTAAAATCATAGGATCATGGAATGGTTTGTGCTGGAAGGGACCTTAAAGCCCATCCAGCCCCAAGCCCCTGTGTCCAACCTGGCCTTGAGCACTGCCAGGGATGGGGCAGCCACAGCTTCTCTGGGCACCCTGTGCCAGCGCCTCAGCACCCTCACAGGGAAGAGCTTCTGCCTCAGAGCTCATCTCAACATAATGATTAACACAGTCGTAGCTGTTGTGTTCTCTGGGATGTTTCCCTTGGTAAATCCACCTCTTAGAACCCACCCATCTTCATAGGGCTTAAGAGAGTCACAGCATCACCCAGTGCTTGCTTCCAGGTCCTGCTTCCTGCCTGGAACAAGGCTGCCCCATCCCTGGCAGTGTTCAAAGCCAGGTTGGACACAGGGGCTTGGAGCATCCTGCTCTAGTGGAAGGGGTCCCTACCCATGGCAGGAGGTTGGAACTGGATGAGCTTTATGGTGTGGTCTGGATAACAGTTGTGGATCTGTATTAATAGAACGCGTCTTTCTGGGCCAGAACCCCCGAACCCAATAAATCTGCTGTTCTTTGAGGGCCTTTTTTGGGTTTTAATAGAGCCATTTTCCAAGCAATGTTCCACAATCTTCAATTCAGCTGACAAATCCAGAGCTCCCTGACATCTCTGTAATTAGCTGCAGCCAGCTGACTTACAGTTTGACAACCAGAGCTATATTTGCTCGGCGCGGCTGTGTTCTGCCTTGCTATTTAGCGTTATTCATGGTGAAGTACTCTCCTTCACCCCCAGAAGCTCAAGAAACAAGATGGGGGTCAGCACTTTGCAATTTCCTGGTCTTTTATTTCAGTTCTCCAACCACATGGAAGTGAGAGATGACAGGATCCAAACCTCTCCCTACCCATCTCCCACTCTCAAGACAAGGACTTGCACTGCTTCGTCCGTTTACTGGAAGAAACCAGCGTCCCAGGAGGCATTTGATTACATGAAGCTAAATTCTCCATGGAAAACCTTGTGCAATCACCTCTGTCTATTATCCCCATGCTCGATGCATCCCCATTGACCAGGCACTGACCACTCCCTCCCTTCCCACTCACAATTAAGAGCTCCTGCATCATTTATGACCTATTTGCATGCCAAAGCTCTAGGTGTTGGAGCTGTGAGCAATTAGTAATGGGCCCTGAGTTTGTGCTTACAGGTACCAGGATGGGGTTAATTTTTAGCCCCCTCCATATGAATGCCACGGAATCATGGAATGGTTTGGGTTGGAAAGGACCTTAAAGCTCATCCAGTCCCAACCCCTGCCACGGGCAGGGACCCCTTCCACTGGAGCAGCTTGCTCCAAGCCCCTGTGTCCAACCTGGCCTTGAGCACTGCCAGGGATGGGGCAGCCACAGCTTCTCTGGGCACCCTGTGCCAGCGCCTCAGCACCCTCACAGGGAAGAGCTTCTGCCTAAGAGCTCAGCTCAGTCTCCCCTCGGGCAGGTTCAAGCCATTCCCCTTGGCCTGTCCCTATAGGCCCTTGTCCCAGGCCCCTCTCCGGGTTCCCTGCAGCCCCTTTAGGCACTGGAGCTGCTCTCAGGTCTCCCCTTCATGCAGCAGAGGGGCAGGATCCCCTCCCTGAGCTGCTGCTCACGCTCTGGGGATGCAAATGCTCTGCCCTACGCCATGGATGACAGCAGCTGGATCTTCATCTACCCAGGATATAACAGTAATGAATCAACCACTGCGAATCTCAGAGCTGGGTATTGCAGGAGCACCACGAAGCCAAGAGCAATAAATCAAAAGGCTGGTGTTTTATTTCTATCAATACTTACTGACTAAATGCTCGGGGTCACCATGTCAATCCACTTTAATGTGGCCTAAAGATTTCAGTACAGCTGAGTCTGCACCTGAAGCCTCATGACCTTCCTCCCATCCATCCATTCATTTCCATCACTTGGAGTATTTCCTGCTTCTGCTTGATTGCCAGAGAAGATATCTGCTGTGGAACTCCTGCTTTCAGATCCAAAGCACTGCGCACAGATTTGGGTCAGAGATAGGCCAAACCTCCCTCCGCTCTCCAGGTACAGCCATTACCCATTTGGCCAGCAGCCATCTGAGTAATGCACATGTTCTTCTCCTCGTCTGTTACTGGAAAATTCCACTAGAAATCATAGTAAATAGGGAAAAAAGGGGAAAACCAGGAAGAAAAGAGAAGCATTTTGATAGCAGAGGCACTGGTATCAACGCAGAGGCTCCCTCCACTCGCCAAACGACAACTACAAATGACACGGCTTGCTGCTGGCATGAGTCTTCCCAGTCCAGTGATGCTACTCAGACTTGGCAGATGAAAGCAAGGGTCAGAACTGCTTCCAAAACCTTTATGCAATGACTTTAATGCAGGCAATAAATAGGCTGAAGGGTATTCAAAGATGCAATCCATATTTTTGACATCGGGATTACTTTAAAAGCCTGAAAACCATGGAATGGCTTGGGTTGGAAGGGACCTTAAGGCTCCTCCAGGTCCAACCCCCTGCCATGGACAAGGACACCTTCCAGTAGACCAGGCTGCTCAAAAACACTCCCTAGCAATAGACGACAAGGTTTTCCTGATATATACAGCATGAATCAACCCACCTTAAAGGGATTTGGTTCTTGGACCAGCTTCTCCCCTTGATGTAGCATGTTTGAGCTCAACCACTACGAAAAGGGAGAGCTCTGAAGAGCTTCTTCCCTTTCCCATCATACCTACAGTGCAGGACTGGAATGGGAGAGGTCAGGAAGCACTCGACCACCCCATGGAGGCTTTACTCCTGCCATTTACATGAGGTACTGCAGCCGTGGGTGGCTGCAGAGCACCTTTCCCTGCAGAAGATCATCTGTCTCCACAGATGGCACAGCCCCTGAGGGAAGCAACCTTTGATTAACACCCATCGCAGCACCACTGAGTCTCTCTTAGGTTTTATGATGCAAAAATGCCCCACACGCTCATAGCACAGGGGTTGGGTTCTCCAGGGAGGAGTTAACCACTTCCATAACTTCATTCCCATTTCAGCAACAGGAGTCAAACCCTTGCTGCATGCTCAGCGGGAAGAGTCAGAGGGACAAAGAGCTGAAAGAAATCAGGTTCTAGAGGAACCCCAAGACGAACAAAGCGCTAGGTCTGAGGAACCCCAAGGTTTCTGAGGGAGCTGGGCTGGTTGAGCCTGGAGGAGAGAAGGCTCCTTAAAAGGAGACCTTAGAGCAGCTCCAGTGCCTAAAGGGGCTGCAGGAAACCTGGAGAGGGGCTTGGGACAAGGGATGGAGGGATGGGATGAGGAGGAACGGCTCCAACTGGAAGAG
Source organism: Lathamus discolor (assembly GCF_037157495.1). Taxonomy (NCBI): domain Eukaryota; kingdom Metazoa; phylum Chordata; class Aves; order Psittaciformes; family Psittacidae; genus Lathamus; species Lathamus discolor. The sequence goes on along the minus strand of NC_088885.1, from coordinate 160,193,014 downwards.
GGAAGAGTTAGATGGGATACTGGGATGAAGCTCTTCTCCATGAGGGTGGTGGGACACTGGAAGGGGTTGGAGGGAGAAGATGTGGCTGCCCCATCCCTGTTAGTGTTCAAGGCCAGGTTGGACACAGGGGCTTGGAGCACCCTGCTCCAGTGGAAGGGGTCCCTGCCCGAGGCAGGTGTTGGAGCTGGATGAGCTTCAAGGTCCCTTCCATTGCAATGGTTCACAAACCATTCCATGATTCCATGTTCTCCATACAGGCTAATACACACGTGGCTTTTCTGTCTGCATTTGCTGTTCCCAGTTCTTAAGGAAGTCCTGGCTTCATTAAATGATACAGAGAGGGAGGAAATGATGCCAGCCACGCTCCTGGCACACAGCCCCACACACTTTGCTTTCCTAGAGGTCCATCACAGCATCTACTGGAGAACATCTACACTGGCATCAGGTTTAATATTAAGACGAGATGGTTCCCTTGGGATTAGCAAAGCCAGCAGGCAGCTCAGACCCTAGGATAGCCAAACAAGCTGGGGATTTCCTACAGACAGGCCTGTTCTTGGCAAAACTACGAGCTTTGGGTTGACTTTGTTCAAGGCCAGGTTGGATGAAGCCTTGGGTGGGATGGTTTAGTGTGAGGTGTCCCTACCCATGGCAGGGGGGTTGGAACTGGATGATCTTAAGGTCCTTTCCAACCCTGACTATTCCATGGTACTACGACTTCAGCACCCAAAGAAAGCAGCCACCAACCCAGACATGGCCCTGCTAAAAGCAGGAAGGTCTCGATGGAAACTTTGACCAGTTGCAAACAGGTCCGGATGCTACGAGGGATTCAGGTACCTACAGAGGGGTCATGCTAAGCTGATTCCTTCCCTGGCAGGGCAATTACAGGCACCCTGCAACCACCTCATCCTGAAATGAACTCGATTCCAGCCCCGCTTTGCTGCAGAGCCCAGTGGGTGCCTCTCGACGAGCGCTCCTGCTATGGCAATCAGCGGAGGAGCCGGTTGTAGCGCGTTGTGCCAGCAGTGCTGAGCCGGGGAGAAGCACTCGGGGAAACAAAAGCGCTGATGCCATCAAGGTATCAACCGCTCAACGTGATCTGAAGCCAGGAATGCGAACGAGGAGCATCATGCAGGAGGGTGATTAGAATCATAGAATCATAGAATGGTTAGGGTTGGAAAGGACCTCAAGATCATCCAGTTCCAACCCCCTGCCATGGGCAGGGACACCTCACATTAAACCATCCCACACAAGGCTTCATCCAACCTGGCCTTGAACACTGCCGGGGATGGAGCATTCACAACCTCCCTGGGCAACCCATTCCAGTGCCTCACCACCCTCACAGGAAAGAATTTCCTCCTTAGATCCAATCTAAACTTCCCCTGTTTCAGTTTGAACCCGTTACCCCTTGTCCTGTCACTACAGTCCCTGACAAAGAGTCACTCCCCAGCGCCCTTAAAGGCACCCAACAGGCACTGGAAGCTGCTCTGAGGTCCCCACACAGCTTCTCTTCTCCAGGCTGAACAGCCCCAACTTCCTCAGCCTGTCTTCATACAGGAGGTGCTCCAGTCCCCTGCTCATCCTCGTGGCCTCCTCTGGACTTGTTCCAGCAGTTCCATGTCCTTTCTATGTTGAGGACACCAGAACTGCACACAATGCTCCAGGTGAGGTCTCACAAGAGCAGAGCAGAGGGGCAGGATCACCTCCTTCGCCCTGCTGGTCACGCTCCTTTTGATGCAGCCCAGGATACGGTTGGTTTCTGGGCTGCGAGCGCACACTGCAGCCGGCTCATGTTCAGTTTCTCATCGACCAGCACCCCCAAGACCTTCTCTGCAGGGCCGCTCTGAATCTCTTCTCTGCCCAATAGATTATCAACCCCAAAGCTGCCAGGCAGGACCCAGGTCCTGCTTCCAGGGTTAATGAAGAGGCAGGGAGGACTAAAGCAGCGCAAGCCCATTCTGCAGTGCCTCAGCAGTTCATTGGGAGTCCAGGTGCATGAGCGTGGCAGTTTGAGCACCGCAGCGAGCCCCAGACTTGTTTTGATGGGATAAATCCCTTGAAAGGAAGCAGGAAAAAAACCACAACCCAACCAGCTTTGGCTGGGAACGAATGCGCTTTGATAAGAATCAGCGTGGGAACTGGAAGCTCCAGGAACAACGAGGCAAAGTCTATTTATACAAGACATGAACACAGCAGAGCTACAGAGCTGACATTTGAAAACAGGCACAGGGGAAACCATAGAATCAAAGAAACATGGAATGGGTTGGGTTGGAAGGGACCTTAAAGCTCCTCCAGCTCCAACCCCTGTCACGGGCAGGGACCCCTTCCACTGGAGCAGCTTGCTCCAAGCCCCTGTGTCCAACCTGGCCTTGAACACTGCCAGAGATGGGGCAGCCACAGCTTCTCTGGGCACCCTGTGCCAGCGCCTCAGCACCCTCACAGGGAAGAGCTTCTGCCTAAGAGCTCAGCTCAGTCTCCCCTCGGGCAGGTTCAAGCCATTCCCCTTGGCCTGTTCCTCCATCCCTTGTCCCAAGCCCCTCTCCAGGTTCCCTGCAGCCCCTTTAGGCACTGGAGCTGCTCTCAGGTCTCCCCTTCAGGAGCCTTCTCTTCTCCAGGCTGCCCCAGCCCAGCTCTCTCAGCCTCCCAAAACCAAGTTCTGGAAGCGAGCTCTCAACCATTCCATGCACAAACTCAGACCCATCTCTGCCTTTCCTTTATAATGGTCAACCTACAACCCTCTGCCTGACCAACCAAGTCAAAGACGCTTATGCTGTACCTTGCTGGGGTTTTGTCTCCTTAAAGAGCCTTCTATGAAGGCTCTCATGGCATGACTTCCAGCTCCTCCTACTTGGCCTTTGGTTTTAATTTGAAAGGCCTGATCCAGCCTGAGCCAGTATCTGAAGGGTGGATGCCTTCGCTTTACAGGTATGGAAATGAAGATGATCAGATGAATGCCTGGAGTTCACCCAAGCCTATGTTAAAGCCTTGGATGGATGCCCAGGGTGAGACCTGGACTTGGCTGCAAAACTCGTTTTGTTTCCAAATGATCAGATGGTGGCCTCCTGGTCACAGAGATCATTATGATCCAAACCCCATCGTTCAGGGATAAAAACACAGAAGGACCCCCCAGTTTCGAGACAGGGGCTTGTGATGCCTCTAAAACTGCATTTTCCAAGTGTTTTTTTAACTGGAATGAGTATCAGCCCTCTGCTCTGCTCTGGTGGGACCCCACCTGCAGCGCTGTGTGCAGTGCTGGGGTCCTCAACATAAGGACATGAAGCTGTTGGAGCAAGTCCAGAGGAGGCCACGAGGATGAGGAGGAGCTGGAGCACCTCCTGTATGGAGCCAGGCTGAGAACATTGGGGCTGTTGAGCCTGGAGAAGAGAAGCTGCGTGGAGACCTCAGAGCAGCTTCCAGTGTCTGAAGGGGGCTCCAAGGATGATGGACAGGGCTCTTCATCAGGGACTGGAGTGATAGGACAAGGGGTGATGGGTTCAGACTGAACCAGGGGAAGTTCAGGTTGGAGATAAGGAAGAAGTTCTTTACTGTGAGGGTGGCAAGGTGCAGATCTTTCAAACTTGCACCATGATGTTCGTAGTATCATAGAATAGTGTGGGTTGGAAAGGACCTCAAGATCATCCAGTTCCAACCCCCCTGCCATGGGCAGGGACACCTCACACTAAACCATCCCACCCAAGGCTTCATCCAACCTGGCCTTGAACACCGCCAGGGATGGAGCACTCACAACCTCCCTGGGCAACCCATTCCAGTGCCTCAGCACCCTCACAGTAAAGTATTTCTTCCTTACATCCAATCTAAACTTCCCCTGTTTCAGTCTGAACCCATCACCCCTTGTCCTATCACTCCATCCCCTAATGAAGAGTCCATCCCCAGCATCCCCATAGCCCCCCCCTTCAGATACTGAAGGCTGCTATCAACTCTAACCACAGCTTTACACCTTTAACCCTACGGGGACCACCTCCATTCCCAGCACACGCCATCTCCAGCCACTCATCTCCCACTCGCCGCAGTGCATCCCCTCCCTGCTGCTCTCCATGCTACCACAGAGCTTCCTGCAATGAGAAAAGCCACCCAGAAACTCCATCCAGCTGGACCAGCCACAAGAAGTGCCTCAGAGAGTCTTGCCTTTGGCTTTAGAGACCTGCCTCCTGCTTTGATCGGGGTTCCTCTGCCCACACGGATCCCTTTCGCCCATCCTTTTGCCTTCCTTCGGGTAGATACACCAAGGAGGCATCCCATAGAATCAAGCAGCTCTAACTTTTCATCTCCACTTCCTTGACTCTCTGCTCCAGCCTTAAGTTCTTCGTAAGCTCTACAATGCCTTAGATGCACCCCTCTGAGCTCCACACGGACTCATCCGTCGCCGACACAGTTAACAGCAGCTCCCTCCCACTGCAGCTCTCCTGGAATGTTATGAATAATAATTCAGATAATTCCTGAGGCAGACAATAATATTCCAGCTCCACCACCTGCAGCTCCACAAAGCATTTCATTAGGAACTCAAAACATCACCTGCCTTTGAGCCAATTATTTTCTTGTCAGCGTTAGCTTCATAGCCCTGCTTGGAGCTGAGCTCGCTTCAGGAGAAGACCCGAATGGGGTTTTCAGTGCTGATTTCTTCCCTTTAAGCAGCAGATCACCTCTAATGAAGATACTGGCCTGGATGAAGCAGTTATCCATGGAAAGGTTGAGAGGGTTGGGGTTGGTTAGCCTGGAGAGGAGAAGGCTCCAGGGAGACCTTTGGGGGGGGGTTCAATACTTAAAGGGCATAAGAATCCTAGAATGGGGAGAAGAACGATGGGCACACAGACCGTTTAGTAGGGCCTGGAGTGATAGGACAAGGGGTGATGGTTTTAAACTAAAACAGGTCAGATTCAGGCTAAATCTGAAGAAGAAATTCATGATGAGGGTGGTGAAAGACTGGACCAGGTTGCCCATAGAGGTGGTAGATGCCCCATCCCTGGCAACATTGAAGGTCAGGCTGGATGGAGCTCAAAGGAACCCGGTCGAGTTGAAGGTGTCCCTACTCATTGCAGGTGGGTTGCAGTAGATGATCTTCAAAGGTCCTTTCCAATGCAAACCATGCTGTAACTCTGTAAGTGACCCTCGGTACCTGGAATCTCTTGAGTTTACCACCAGCTGCCCTCAACAGACAACCCTGTCCAGAAGCCCCGACGTACCCAAATGGACATGACCCACAGCTCCATGCCTGGGAACAAACGCTCCCTTTAAACCACTTTGCTATTTAGAATCATGGAATGGTTTGGGTTGGAAGGGACCTTAAAGCCCATCCAGCTCCAACCCCTGCCACGGGCAGGGACCCCTTCCACTGGAACAGCTTGCTCCAAGCCCCTGTGTCCAACCTGGCCTTGAGCACTGCCAGGGATGGGGCAGCCACAGCTTCTCTGGGTACCCTGTGCCAGCGCCTCAGCACCCTCATAGTAAAGAACTTCTTCCTTATCTCCAACCTGAACTTCCCCTGGTTCAGTCTGAACCCATCACCCCTTGTCCTATCACCACAGTCCCTGATGAAGAGTCCCTCTCCAGCATCCTTGTAGCCCCCTTCAGACACTGGAAGCTGCTCTGAGGTCTCCACGCAGCTTCTCTTCTCCAGGCTGACCAGCCCCAATGTTCTCAGCCTGGCTCCATACAGGAGCTGCTCCAGCCCCTGAACATCCTCATGGCCTCCTCTGGACTTGCTCCAACAGCTCCATGCCCTTCTGATGCTGAGGACACCAGAACTGCACACAGTGCTGCAAGTGGGGTCTAACAAGAGCAGAGCAGAGGGGCAGGATCCCCTCCCTGACCTGCTGCTCACACTGCTTTTGATGCAGCCCAGCCCAGGCTGGCTGATTCTTCTTGCTCTGCAGTAGCTCCATCTTTGATGCGTTGTTATTCCCTATGAGCCTCACCACTCTTCTCAGAAGCTGTTAACTTGCTCATCAACAAATACATCAGAGGGAAGAGCACGTGCTTCTGGGCACAGAAGCGCCCTCAGGTCTAAAAATAAGAGTTACATCTTTAAAGCCAAAATACACTGAAATCATCGAGGACTTTCAGAGGCTCTAGGATCAGGTAGGGCTTGAAAGTAAAAAACCCCAGCAGGGCTTGAAAGTAAAAAACCCCAGCACATCAGATCCTGCTCTGCATTTTGGGTTTGAATTCATTGCTGTTTCAGTACCCCATCCCTGGCAGTGCCCAAGGCCAGGTTGGCCACAGGGGCTTGGAGCACCCTGCTCCAGTGGAAGGGGTCCCTGCCCGCGGCAGGGGTTGGAACTGGATGAGCTTTAAGGGCCCTTCCAACCCAAACCAGTCTGGGATTCTATGATTCCAATGACTCATTGTCCATTATGAAAAATATCCCATATTCATCCTTGGAATCTCCCCACAAATAACTTGTGCCCATCACCCCTCATCTTTTCCCTGTGATTCCTGATAAAAAGGGAGTATCCATCCGCTCTGTAGCCACCCTTTCCATACGGGACCATGGTGACAAAGTCCCCCCATATCCTTCCTTTCTCTAAATCAAGCTGCATATACATTACTCTTCCAAGCCCCTCAAATCCCACTCCCAAACACGGAGATCCAGCTTCCCCCTCACCCTTTATCAACGGTACCCTGATGCTCCTGAGCAGGGCTGGATCCAGCAGCTCCGCTGTATAAATTGCTCTTTATTTCCCTGTTAAGCGTTGAATTCATAAAACGCTTCTTCCACTCCACCCCGATGCTGTGAATGGCAGCAGAGCTCCAAGGAATTCACAGGAAATGGGGTTTGGATTCAATAATGAAGCTCAAATCATTAAATCCCAGTTCTGCATCACCATGTATTGGGAACTTCAAATTACCCCAGACATTGTGAAGCGATTGCTATTCCGATCTGCAGTGTTTTCATCCTTGTGACAGGAAAATCACTGCAGGGTTACACTTTCCATCCTGTGTATGAAAGCCTGCTTCAACCTCACCTGCTTCTCAGGTGTTATTTATGTCAATCCATGTGCCTGGCACTGAACAGGGAACCTCTCATTACAGCCGAATATACGGTTTCCTGCTTTGAGACCTGGATAAGAGCTGTGTGACGGTGGCAAAACCCTACAGGACTCAAAATTCAGATTTTTAGTCTTTGTGAGGTTTTATTCTTTTTGTTTCTTTGGGCATTTTTAACTTTCAAATACGGAGTAATTATGCAGGACGGAATGATGAATCGATTGTGAAAGCTCTCTTATTAAAGTCACAATGAAAAAATGGATGAAACGAATGAGAGTACAGAAATGAGTGGATCTTTTAACTCTGGTCTTGCTGTTCAACACCTGCACACAGCACAAATCACAGAATCCCAGCCTGGTTTGGGTTTGAAGGGACCTCAAAGCCCATCCAGCTCCAACCCCTGCCATGGGCAGGGACCCCTTCCACTGGAGCAGGGTGCTCCAAGCCCCTGTGTCCAACCTGGCCTTGAGCACTGCCAGGGATGGGGCAGCCACAGCTTCTCTGGGCACCCTGTGCCAGCGCCTGCAGCCCCTTTAGGCACTGGAGCTGCTCTGAGGTCTCCCCTGCGTGCAGCAGAGGGGCAGGATCCCCTCCCGGAACTGCTGCTCACGCTCTGGGGGTGCAGCCCAGCACACGGGGGGGTTCTGGGCTGGGTTATGGGGAGCTCCTCCTCACCCAACACCCCAAGTCCTCCTCCTCTCTTGCTCTCATTCCATTCTCCATCCCGCCTGTGTTACAAGGTGAAGAGCCCGCTCACATTTCCACTATAATGGATACGCAGCAGCTTAGCATGGACTTTATCAAGTTACCGTAAAGAAGCAGCAATCAAAGCTCTCACATACATACCTACCATCTGATACACTACGCAGCTTTTCATCCCAAGCAATCCAAGCGTCTTTCCATCTTTCTGCCTCACACAGACCTTGAGGGTCACCCCTAGCTCGGTCTATTCTGGAAACCATTAACTCGAGTACCCACATGGCCTCTTGAACGGGTTCATGTTCTTCACACAAGTGGAAACAAGAAATGAAAGCAAAGAAACGCAAGGCAGCAATATGAGCACTCCGTTGGGTGCCAAACAGATCTGGGACAGCCAAATTATGGATTTCACTGTGCATTGGGAAAGATGGGCGAGAACAACTCCATGATTTCCATCGGGAGATGCTATCTAAGCATGGCTGGCTCACCATCTCCATCCCCTTGTATCCCCCTGCAGTCATTGCAAGGTTAGAGCAGAGATCCCTGCCTCTTCCCACTGTCTCTAAATCCCCACATCCAGTCTGACCTTGCTGATAGGGTTTGCCTCCACAAACGTGGCCATGAAGGGGTAGAAATGCACTACCCAGTCCACGAGAAGTCCTTTTGCCTGTGCCAAACGGGGTCCCTGCCCATGGCAGGGGGGTTGGAACTGGATGATCTTGAGGTCCTTTCCAACCCGAACTGTTCTATGATTCTATAAGCGCATCTCCTCCTAACTCCTATGAGGTTTCCCTGGCTCCAGCGGGCTTTAAGCAGCTCTGCATCCCGAGCCCAAACCCATCCAATTCCCTCCACCTCCCTCCCCGCAGAGCTGCACTGGATTTGGACAGGACCTCGGGCACAGGAAATGAAAGAGCCATTGTCAAGGGCCCTGAAAACATCTGGCTGAGCACCCAACCCCTTCAATGACGCCCTTGTTCTCTCCATCGCATCGCGCCCTGCGCCCGAGCCATTCCGATGCGGTGAGGCAATATCTGAGAGGTTCACAGGCTTCTGCGCCCTTCAACCTTGTTCCTCTCGTCCCAGAAAGCTTCCAAGCTTTCATTTTATGCACCGAGATGTATTTTGAGACGCTCGCTCAAGCCAGATCCCATCTGAGGTGCAAATTTTAACCTTTCCATAGGGCCTCCCATAGAGTCTGGAAACGCTCTTCGGTAACGCAGCCTCCTCAGCCCGAGCTTCCTATTTGGAAGCTCTCGGCTTAACCTTTTGGTTCTGACAAGTGGAATGCTGAGAGGAGGAGGAGGAGGAGGAGGAATGAGATCTTCTTGTGCCGCTCCTCCTCTCACTGATCGCTGTTTAGCAGCACCACAGCAGTAAATACCTAAAGACGACGGCGCGGTCTCGTCTGTCAACTGGGAAATGCCAGTTATAAAAGGAGAGCCCTCTGGGGCTTGCGTTACTGCTCTCGCTTGGCACCACGTCTGTGTTTTGAGATCACCTAATTCAGACCTTCATTTAAACACACGCGCGTGGAGGGGAGTTAAAGAGAAACCCGCTCTTTGATTTCACCCAACTCCAGCAGCGAGAACAACACAGCATCATAGAGCCACGGAATCAATGGGGCTGGGAAAGAGCTTTAAGCTCACCCAGTCCAACCATTCCCAGCACTGCCAAGGCCACCACTAACCCATGGCACTGAGGCCTCGTCTCCACGCTGTGTGAGCACTTGCAGGGCCGGTGCCTGCAGCCCTGCCCTGGGCAGCCTGTTCCAATGCCTGAGCACCCTCTGGGGCAGGAATTGCTCCTCAGCTCCATCTAAACCTGCCCTGGTGCAGCTTGAGGCCGGTTCCTCTTGTCCCATCCCTTGTTCCTTGGGAGCAGAGCCCAGCCCCTCCTGGCTCCATCCTCCTGTCAGGCACTTGTAGGGAGCCATCAGGTCCCCCCCTTGAGCCTTCTCTTCTCCATCTGAACCCCCCAGGTCCCTCAGCCCTTCCCCATCCCCGCTGGGCTCCAGGCCCTGCACCAGCTCCATTCCCTTCTCTGGCCCCACTCCAGCCCCTCAATGTCTCTCTTGCAGTGAGGGGCCCAGCACTGAGCACAGGATTCAAGGTGCAGCCTCACCAGTGCCCAGTGCAGGGGCACAATCCCTGCCCTGGTGGCCACCACTTCTGACCCAGGCCAGGATGCTCTTCAGTCTTGCAGCATCCTTTTCATCTCTTTAGACCACACCTGAAGAGGGGAAGGTGAAGCAGCCAAATGCCAACCACGGAACAAAGAGGAGATGCTATGTGAGTTTCCAGCATGAAGCCTAATGTGAAGCATCCTTGCCCACGGCACGGGGTGGGAACTGGATGATCTCAAGCTCCTTTCCAACCCAAACCGTTCGATGACTGCATGCAGACCTGCTGTACATCACACTAACCCTGTGCCAGTTTAGGTCACCAGCGACAGGGGTGATGGATATTGCGGCCGGAGCCCAGCAGCAGGGCATATTTATCACCCGGCTGATCCTACCAGTAAATTTCCAAGGTACCACCCAGAATCTAGGATACACGGATCATTAGGTTAGGAAATCTATTAAATTCCTTTCAACTAGAACTATATTGAAGTGCCACAGGATGGGTATTTACTGCGTGCAGCTGCAAGAGCGAGGCTTTGTCACTAAACCCAAGGTCAGTCTGCACCGCGTGAGCTTTTGGGGCTTGGATCTGGAGCGGAAGGGTTTAGGAAGGCCCAGGATAAGCGCTGGTCACCACCTGAGAGGCGTCCCCGTGTCTCTGAAGGATTCCTTCCTCCTTCTGGCTCACTGATGTTGAGTCTGTGCCACATAAACCCATGACATCACCCGTTGGCAGGTCCCTGCTGAAGCACCCGGGCTCGCTCCGTCCAGCAAGCAGCGCTGCCAGACCGCTGTAGGAAAGGAAGGATAACAAACACACACACAGGACCCTTCCCGCTGTTCCATAGGGATGATGAGGAGCACCTCTCAGCCGCACGGCCCACTGCAAGCCAAAGCAGTGTTTGCAAGCGAAGGTATAACCTCGGGACAAATAATGGCCGTAAATCTGTTCCCTAGAGCAGATTTTAGCTTTTCATAATGGTTTGCAGAGGTGCAAGGTCCTGCAGATGGGTCGGGGCAATCCCAGTACAAACACACAGGGCAGAATGGGAAGCTGTGGCTGCCCCATCCCTTCCAACCCAAACCAGTCTGTGATTCTATGAATTTGGATACCAAAGCACTGAGATAAGGGCAAATCTCCAGGAAACGCACGATACTTTCGCCACTGCCGATACCCACACTTTACCTAAGCTCATTGATTCTCAACACCGAGCATCACCACAAGGCAACGAGGATGAAGAGAAGGTTCCCAGAGGAAGGAGGGTTCTACCGATAGACTAAGAGCCTCCAAAACACTTCCTTGAAGGCATGCTTCAGAAAGTAAGGTGGACTCCCAGCATTCTGCATCATAGCCAGTTTTCCCTGTGGTCCAGGTGCCTTTAATCCACTGAGTTGCTTGCACAGAGTGAACGCAAAACCAATCATACAAAAGTACTAATCCTCACCAGTGATCCACTCCTTGGGTATGTTTGTGACCATAAAGCACATTTCCAACCCGAAAGGCTTCTTACCAAACAGCAGGTCACGGGGATCATGACAGCCTGCAGATGACAACACAGTTTCAAACATGTTCCTTCAGCTCTGTTTGGCTCCTTTCAGAACCATGATGCCAACGGCAAGAGTTGAACTATGCTGAGACCATACACAAGGAAGCGTGGTTGTGGTTTTAGAAAGCCCAAAACCCATCAACTCTTTAAAGAAAAGATGATTTTAAACTTTAAGTGCACCCAAGTGGAGGCACAGCTACAAGATGCTACCCTGCAGAAGTTTACATGCGCACAGGATGGCACAGGTGGGCTGTGAAAGCATCACTGCAAGCACCACCGCGTTACGGCATTACTCACAAAGGACAAGAAGCCAAGTGATTCATGCTCATCCTTCTAGAAAAGCAGCTTAAGTTCTCCTTGCCATTCTCACAGGCGTAGGACAACACGCTCACGAGGATCTCATCGCTTAGGTCTTCGAATCAAAGAATCAGCTAGGTTGGAAAAGACCTTTACGATCAAGTCCATCCTGTCTACTCCACGACCACCGACCCATGGCACTGGGTTGACACTCATCTACATGGCTTGTGAGCACTTGCAGGGATGGTGACTCCAGCACTGCCCTGGGCAGCCTGTTCCAATGCCTGACAACCCTCTCCATGAAGAAACTGTTCCCAATATCCAGTATAAACCTCCCCTGGTGCAGCTTGAGGCCACTTCCTCTCGTCCTATCACTTGCTCCTTAGAAGAGACCAGCTACCCCCTTCCTCCAACCTCCTATCATGCAGTGCTCATCATCACTTCCATCCAACATGCTGGACTGTATTTTCTGGTAGGAACAAAGTGTTCTTCAAAGAATTAGTCTCTAAAAAAACCCATTAATGCTACTGAAGAACAGGTCAACCACATAAGAGCAGCCTTACTCCTGTCGTCCTCCAAAGCGAATGCTCTCAACTTGACTTCGTAAGATGCTGAGCTCTTAGTGAATGAGCAACCCCACAAGAACCATTCCAATGATGAAGAGAGGGGTCCCAGCCCTCACAACATTTGTTACCCTGCAGTATTTAAGCTTCTCCAACATCACATTGTGGGATGTGTCATAGGGGAAGAAAGGCAGCGCGATAAAGGGAATATTCATCTCCAAAGCTTGACGGGGCAGGCAGCCCACTTGTGTGGTTGATTCTGAGAAAGCTACCAGTGAAAACGTTCAAGTGTCCATTCATGAACATCACGTTCGGAGCCTCGTTCGCTCTAGAACACTAATACCTTGTCACGCTGCTTTTTACAAGCCCCTGACCACTTGCCAAGCCTCCACTGCATCAGTGCGGGTGAAGGTGGCGATTTGAGTTTGGTAAAACACGCTTCGCTTCACCTCCACCAAATGAAAACTGCCTCAGAAAAGCCCAAGCCAAAATACTTCCGAGCTATTAGAAGTTAGAAGCCAACAGAAGATGACTCCACCAGCCCTTTTCTCTGCCATCCTCTGGGAGGGATGGCTTTATAGGTAAGGTCTTAGTCAGAAAGAGGCACAAGAGCTTCACAAAGCAATATTACAAAAGCCGTATTACAAAACCTCCCCTGAAAATAGGGAGAGGAGTCCAGAGTTCACAAGCAGAAGCAACATCACGACTTCACTTATGCAGAAAGATTATTCCAAACCCTTCTTTATTAAAGCTTTAGCCTGCTAATTCTATTTAATATAAATCAGAAGGACTCTTCATAAGGGACTGGACAAGGGATGATGGGTTCAAACTGCAACAGGGGAAGTTCAAGTTAGATACAAGGAAGAAGCTCTTCACAGTGAGGGTGCCCAGAGAAGCTGTGGCTGCTCCATCCCTGGCAGTGCTCAAGGCCAGGTTGGACACAGGGGCTTGGAGCACCCTGCTCTAGTGGAAGGGGTCCCTGCCTGTGGCAGGGGTTGGAGCTGGATGAGCTTTAAGGTCCCTTCCAACCCAAACCAATTCTATGATTCTGTTTGGCTTTTTACCTCGTAAAAATGGTGCTGGGAGAAGTTCTTTCCATCTACATAGGATCAAAAATGCAGATGCAACTTCTGGACCTAAGGGCTGAGAGCACACCTGAATCCAGAGGGTTTGTGCCCAGAATCAGCTTCAGCAGATGGATTTTTCCTTAACATCAATGAAAACTATCAGGATCGAGAAGTCTAACAACAAAAAAATAATCATGGAACCAACCAGGTGGGAAAAGCCCTTTAAGCTCACCCAGTCCAACCTCTATACCAGCACTGCCAAGGCCACCACTGACCCATGGCACTGAGGCCTCGTCTCCACGCTGTGTGAACACTTGCAGGGATGGTGACTGCAGCCCTGCCCTGGGCAGCCTGTTCCAATGCCTGAGCACCCTTTGGGGACGGAATTGTTCCTAATACCCAATCTAACCCCCCCCCATCTGGAAGAACTAGCAAAGACACCCTCAATGATGACTTCAGCATCACCAGAAGAGTCTAAACTCAGCCCCCAGACCTGTGATTTCCCATGGTTGCTTCAAGCCAACAAGTGCTGGCCAACAGAAGAGCAGTCTTACACTTGTTGTCTTCCTCGCCATACTCTCTTTATCACCATCAGCCCTTTCTCACCGGAGCATTAACAGTTTTCCTCTGTTATTTTCAGCTGAATCAGGTCCCCAGCAGATTTACACCTTCCTACACTAACACAAGCACCAAGGACTGTCTGTCTACCAGGGTGGCTTCAGGACATCTTGAGGCTGCAGCTGCTGGAAAACCAGGTCAAGGAGATCAGAACTTCAATGCTCATATCACTAGTGCTGGTTATCTTCAAAGGAAGAAAATAAACCCCAAACCAAAACCCAGACTGGTTTGTAGCCTCTGAGCTCTGCAGCCAAGAGGATGTGTCTCCAAGTGACTCAAGGTGTTTATTACCCGTCTTCTTTCTACTATCCTTCCATTCCTTCATCAGGGACTGTAGTGACAGGACAAGGGGTAACAGGTTCAAACTGAAACAGGGGAAGTTTAGATTGGATCTAAGGAGGAAATTCTTTCCTGTTCGGGTGGTGAGGCACTGGAATGGGTTGCCCAGGGAGGTTGTGAGTGCTCCATCCCTGGCAGTGTTCAATGCCAGGTTGGACAGAGCCTTGGGTACCATGGTTTAGTGTGAGGTGTCCCTGCCCGTGGCAGGATGTTGGAACTGGATGATCTTAAGGTCCTTTCCAACCCAAACCATTCTGTGATTCTATGATTCCCAACTCCAGGGGCCTCAACCTCCCATCCACCATCACCAGATGCCCACTCAAAGCTGTGCTGTCCCCTCCAGCAGCGTTGGCCATCACCAAAATGAAGAAGTTGCAACCAAAATCAAAGATCTTCATGGCTCTTGGGTAGCTTGGTGCAGTTACTGCCCGGTTTGGTTAAAGCCTGCCATGCAGGTCGCTCAGTCCTGAGGTCGTGCTGCTCTGGAGCTAATGAACATCACAGCCCATCAAGCCCTGATGGCCAATCCACCAGCAGACAGCCAGGAGGCCTCCCTCTAGGAGACCTTACAACACAGTTGTGGCATCTCAAGCAGCAAACAAGTGCAAGGGATGATTACAAGCTGCTGAAGAGGAATTTTAACTATCTCCTAGTGATCTATTAGGAGTACATTAGGACACCTGAACATCTCCTTTCCTTTAAGGGCCACCTGGAGTCTTGTAAGCTCAAGGAGAGCTCACACAACCCAGCCCAGCCTTCTTGTCCCAAGCTTCAAACCAAATAGATGCTTGTTTGCCCAAGGCACAAACCTATTATCTGCTCTCCTTAAATATTAGCTAGAAAGTATGCTGACCTTTACAGTTGCCGTGGCAGCCATGTATTGAGTGAGGTCATGTGCCATGATGAGGACAGTCACTACAAATAGTTTAATATCATCAGTGTGTCAGATGCCTCCTGTAGTTCTTCACTGCTCGGCACACGGAAGCATGACACAGAATCACTGAATGGAATGGGTTGGAAGGGGCCTTAAAGCTCTTCCAGCTCCAACCCCTGCCACGGGCAGGGACCCCTTCCACTGGAGCAGGGTGCTCCAAGCCCCTGTGTCCAACCTGGCCTTGAGCACTGCCAGGGATGGGGCAGGCACAGCTTCTCCCTTCAACCCCTTCCAGTGTCCCACCACCCTCGTGGTAAAGAACTCCCCAAGGTTTCATCTAATTCCTCCCTCTTCCAGTTGGAGCCGTTCCTCCCCATCCCATCCCTGCATCCCTTGTCCCAAGCCCCTCTCCAGGTTCCCTGCAGCCCCTTCAGGCACTGGAGCTGCTCTCAGGTCTCCCCTTCAGAAGCCTTCTCTTCTCCAGGCTGCCCCAGCCCAGCTCTCTCAGCCTGGCTCCAGAGCAGGGATGCTCCAGCCCTCACCTTGTGTAATACTGAATCTGGGGAAATTAAAAGATAAGTACATGTTCTTAATGGCAGAAATTAAGTCCTCCGCTGGTTCTCAGCTCAGTTTCTTAAGCACTCTTCCCAGGTAGTAATGAAAATCAGGAGAGGAAAGAATCCGTGATCCTATTACTTCCTGAAGAGCCCTGTGGTTACTGCTTACAGGTGGAAACCCAACAACATTGCACAACTTCACAGCCCAGCTCACCTAAGCCATGCAAACAGGAAATAATATTACATGTAGTAAGGCACCTATGCAGCCTTGTGCGCAACATCGGGAAACACAGCTTCACTGCTCCAGGAACACAACTCATCCCCAAAACAAGTGCAATCCAGTTGAAAATGAGTCTTGTTTTCCATCTTCCTTCCTTCAGGTTAGATTTGCTATGGGCTAGGAGGAACAAAGAGGAAGCCGCATGCCAAATGATGAGACTGAGCTGAGCTCTTAGGCAGAAGCTCTTCCCTGTGAGGGTGCTGAGGCGCTGGCACAGGGTGCCCAGAGAAGCTGTGGCTGCCCCATCCCTGGCAGTGCTCAAGGCCAGGTTGGACACAGGGGCTTGGAGCACCCTGCTCCAGTGGAAGGGGTCCCTGCCCGTGGCAGGGGTTGGAGCTGGATGGGCTTTAAGGTCCCTTCAACCCAAACCGTTGCATGATTCCATGACACTTGCCAAATCAGCCTTGCTTGATAGCAGCTGGGTGTCATAGAATCATAGAATAGTTAGGGTTGGAAAGGACCTCAAGATCATCCAGTTCCAACCCCCCTGCCATGGGCAGGGACACCTCACACTAAACAATCCCACCCAAGACTTTGTCCAACCTGGCCTTGAACGCTGCCAGGGATGGAGCACTCACAACCTCCCTGGGCAACCCATTCCAGTGCCTCACCACCCTCACAGGAAAGAATTTCCTCCTTAGATCCAATCTAAACTTCCCCTGTTGAAGTTTTAACCCGTTACCCCTTGTCCTATCACTACAGTCCCTGATGAAGAGTCCCTCCCCAGCATCCCTATAGGCCCCCTTCAGACACTGGAAGGCTGCTATGAGGTCCCCACGCAGCTTCTCTTCTCCAGGCTGAACAGCCCCAACTTCCTCAGCCTGTCTTCATACGGGAGGTGCTCCAGTCCCCTGATCATCCTCGTGGCCTCCTCTGGACTTGTTCCAGCAGTTCCATCTCCTTTTTATGTTGAGGACACCAGAACTGCACACAATGCTCCAGGTGAGGTCTCACAAGAGCAGAGTAGAGGGGCAGGATCACCTCCTTCTCCCTGCTGGTCACGCTCCTTTGGATGCAGCCCAGGATACGGTTGGTTTCTGGGCTGCGAGCGCACACTGCAGCCGGCTCATGTTCATTTTCTCATCGACCAGCACCCCCAAGTCCTTCTCTGCAGGGCCGCTCTGAATCTCTTCTCTGCCCAGCCTGTAGCTGTGCCTGGGATTGCTCCAACCCTGCGCTGAGGGTGGCGGTGGTGGTGTTATTACATCTCCCTCCATTCTCAAGGTCAAGGGGATTCTGCTCAAGCCACCACGGTGCTCACCTGATCTCAGAAGGGCTCAAACCCCCATCAGCACTGTGTGTAAACCTCCACGGAGGAACCAAACCAGCTACATCAGCAGTGGACAGCAGGTTTCCATAGCAGAGGACATTGACAGGCATCTCCTACCACTCCGAGTCAGTGGGAAGCTTCCTGGCTGGTGACAACCCAAAGGAAGAGAGAGGATGTTGGGATCACGCCAAGACAAACCACACACGGTTGCTGGGGGTTGCTTAGAAACCCTTGAAAACTATGCTGAAAATTCAGACTATGATCAACACCACCACAATAAACCACTGAAAATTCGGGTTACGATGAAGAACGCCACAGTAAAACACTGAAAATTTGGGTTATGATGAAGAACGCCACAATAAACCACTGATAACTCAGATTATGATGAAGAACGTCACAATAAACCAGTGATAACTCAAATTATGATGAACACCATAAAACACTGAAAATTCAGATTATGATGAAGAATGCCACAATAAGGTCCTTTCCAACCCTACATATTCTACGATTCTATGAATAAACCATTGATCACTCAGATTATGATGAAGAACGCCACAATAAACCACTGATAATTCAGATTATGATGAAGAACAGCACAATAAACCACTGATAACTCAGATTATGATGAAGAGCACAATAAAACACTGAAAATTCAGATTATGATGAAGAACGCCACAACAAACCACTGATCACTCAGATTATGATGAAGAACGTCACAATAAACCACTGATAATTCCTATTATGATGAAGAACGTCACAATAAACCACTGATAACTCAGATTATGATGAAGAACACAATATAACACTGAAAATTCAGATTATGATGAAGAACGTCACAATAAACCACTGATCACTCAGATTATGATGAAGAACACAATATAACACTGAAAATTCAGATTATGATGAAGAACGTCACAATAAACCACTGATCACTCAGATTATGATGAAGAACACCATAAAAAACTGAAAATTCAGATTATGATGAAGAATGCCACAGTAAGGTCCTTTCCAACCCTAACTATTCTATGATTCTATGAATAAACCATTGATCACTCCAATTATGATGAAGAACGCCACAATAAACCACTGACAATTCAGATTATGATGAAGAACAGCACAATAAACCACCAATAACTCAGATTATCATGAAGAGCACAATAAAACACTGAAAATTCAGATCATGAAGAACGCCACAATAAACCACTGATCACTCAGATTATGATGAAGAACGCTACGATAAACCGCTGATCACTCAGATTATCACGAAGAGCACAATAAACCCAGCAGAAGTTGCGCTTTAAATCAGCCTTTCCCAGAGCCAAGCACGCTGTCTCTGCTGTCTTCCTGCTCCCTGTACTCCTGCTGCTTTGCAGGTCACCTTTGGGTTTGAATGCTTCAAGGTTTCCACGAGTTCAACCCAGCAAACAGGCAGCTGAGGACCTTCCTGCAGTGCAAAGTCGTTCTAGATCGTCCAAATCACCCAATAACACAATAGTTCATTAAAAACCGGTGATTTACAGAAGGTACCCACTGAAAAGAATGAAGTTACCGTAGCATGGTGCAGCCCTGGCATCTGCTCAAGGAGACAGATGAAGGCAGCAATCTGTCTCCTTAAGATATGCACGTTTTATTTATATATTTCTCTTTTTTTTTCCCCCTTATTGCTGCATAACTGCATTTGAAGATGCTCATAAAAGAGCTGCAGCAGGAGGGGGGCTGCACCTCTGCAGTCACGAGGGAAGGAAAGAGACATGTCATCATTAGCAGGGTTTAATTGCCAGTAGCCGGAACACTCCTAATCCATTAGTAGCTTGGGAATGTACCTGTGGAGTGGGATCACGAGCCAGGTTTTGCTTCGGAGCTTAAAATCCTGCTGCAGCTGACGTTGAGAGTGAGCTCAAGAAGTCACCTCTAAGTATTGAGCACAGATGTGTCACTGTGCATGGCCGGGGTGCTCCCCAAAACACACGTGGGATGTGGGACCACACGCACAAGCCTATTTGGCCCACCCCATACAAGCCTTCAGGTTCCCTTTTACATACACGGAATCAGCCAGGTTGGAAAAGGCCTTCAAGACCATCAAGTCCAACTTTTAGCCCAGGACTGCCAAGTCCATCACTAAACCATGCCACTCAGGGCCTCATCTCCACAGATGCCTCCATGCCTTCTAGATCAGATCCCTCCCCACCTTCCAAACCACATCCCTGCTCCTGACTCCCAGCTATGCTAGAGGCTCTCCCAAAATATAGGGTACATAGATGCAGGTATTTTCAGCAGGGCAAAAACAACGTTGCCCATGTACATACCAGATTCAAATGGGAAACTCCTCTTCAGACTGGGTGCAAGAATCCAGCTTAAATTCCTCCCATCTTCAAGGCTCACAGCGCAACTCCCCACCAGCCTACACCAGTTTTTGTTCCCTACCACATCAAAATTCATCTCCTCCTACTCCATACAATGCGTTTTGGTTTCCCAGGTAGCCCATCAGCTGTACCACATGCATGGCGTTCCCATCTCCATTGCATGGAGCCATGCCTTCTCCCCATGGTAAAACTCAGTTACAAGGAGCTGGATGATCCAAGTCTTGTCCAACCTGCTCCATCCCTCAAAACATCTCTTCCATGGGAAGCTCCTCCATGGAGGGGTTATGGTAGTATACTTCCCCAAGGAAAATGGGATGGATACCCATGGATAGGAGTAACTTACAGTCATTCCAATAGATACAGACATGCATTCAGCTCTGGGGGCAACAACACAAGAGGGACGTGGAGCTGTTGGAGCGAGTCCAGAGGAGGCCATGGGGATGCTGCGAGGGCTGGAGCAGCTCTGCTCTGGAGCCAGGCTGAGAGAGCTGGGCTGGGGCAGCCTGGAGAAGAGAAGGCTCCATGATTCTACGACCTAGAAATCTCCCCCTTCCACCCTACCACCAGGATGCACAGAGACTCATGGCTAAAGAACAGCCCCCAAAACCCCACTCCGAAGGCACCTCACCCAGCAGGGACAGAGCCTCAAACCACCCTCCCAAGGAGCTCAGCACCAGGTTACTCTCGAGGAAGCAACCTTTTCCTAAGGAAAAAGGGATGGGACAAGAGGAACCGGCCTCAAGCTGCACCAGGGCAGGTTTAGATGGAGCTGAGGATCAATTCCTGCCCCAGAGGGTGCTCAGACATTGGAACAGGCTGCCCAGGGCAGGGCTGCAGGCACCGGCCCTGCAAGTGCTCACACAGCGTGGAGACGAGCCCTCAGTGCCATGGGTTAGGGGTGGCCTTGGCAGTGCTGGGCAATGGACTCAATGATCTTAAAGGTCTTTTCCAACCTAACTGATCCTATGATAACTTCCATCAATCAAGAACATCATTTAATCACTATTGACACAACTGAGCCATTTCACTGTGGCTCCGATGAAGATCAGAGGATATTCTTTGCATACCGTATGTTTCCAACATGTTTTTCCAAATCCTACACCCTGGACTTTCATTTCAGCCTCTTATTAACGCGTGGTTGCAGCTCACAGTGGTCAAAGAACCTCCCTCTCCTACTAAATGAGCCAGAAGTTAATGCCATTTCTTAAGGATTAGCTGCTAGCAGTAGTCTCCCAGCACGGTGGTTAATTCCCATCGGGATGCAGCAGAGCTACATCAACAATACACCACATGGAAGGCTCAGCAAGGTACCAGCAGCACAAAGAAGATGTAAAAAGGTTTGCATATGCAAGCATCAAAGACTCCATGAGGTCCTGAAAAGTGAAAACATCTTGTCCCTACAAGATACCAAAGGAACTGTAGTGAGACCAAGAGGGGTGGGAGGACAGGAAGGGAAAACAAGACAAAGTGTGACTGTAGGAAGAACTCAATGGCTGGAGAAAAACCAATGCAAGAGAAGAGTAGAACCAGCAATGTGGATGCAAGGAAAGCAGCGATGCCAAGAGTGTAGGGAAGAGCAACGCTCCTTTCTGGTGAGAACCCCCCTGCAGTCCTGGGTCCAGCTCAGGGCAACAACACAGGGAAGATGTGGAGCTGTTGGAAGGAATCCAGAGGAGGCCATGGGGATGCTGCAAGGGCTGGAGCATCCCTGCTCTGGAGCCAGGCTGAGAGAGCTGGGCTGGGGCAGCCTGGAGAAGAGAAGGCTCCTGAAGGGGAGACCTGAGAGCAGCTCCAGTGCCTAAAGGGGCTGCAGGAAACCTGGAGAGGGGCTTGGGACAAGGGATGCAGGGATGGGATGAAGAGGAACGGCTCCAACTGGAAGGGGGAAGAGTTAAGTAGATGGGATATTGGGAAGAAGTTCTTTACCACGAGGGTGGTGGGACACTGGAAGGGGTTGAAGGGAGAAGCTGTGGCTACCCCATCCCTGGCAGTGTTCAAGGGCAGGTTGGATGGGGCTTAGAGCACCCTGCTCTAGTGGAAGGTGTCCCTGCCCATAGCATGGGGTGGAACCGGATGAGCTTTAAGGTCCCTTCCAACACAAACCTTTCTGTGATGATTCAGGCACCTGCAGCAAGATGCTCGTGCAGAGAACGACCAAAAAATGATGGGAGGAGAAGGAAATCCACAGGCTGACCCCTGGTGAGCAGGACAGGGGCACTTGTACTGCAAAACAAGCAGCTTAGTGAAGTGCCTCACCTGCAGGTCGGGCTCACACACCTCTGCAGTGCCACTGGGCTCCAGCAGCTACAGGAAAAGCAGCCCAAAAGGGAGGTTTTGTGTGTTGCTGCAGCTCTGTGCCAGAACAGCGAGTCTCTCCTTGGAGGGAGGAAGGCAGCAGAGAGGTTTCTGCTGGAGCTGAGAAGGAGGACGCAAAAGGTGTGAGAAAAGCAAGAGGGGAGAAATGGAGCAGAAGGAAGAAGTGCGAAATAGAGGCAGGAGGGGGCAAATTTCCCAGCAAATCCCATGGGGCTGCCCAGGACATTTCACAGACCTCCCGGCCTGTTACAGCTTAGGGACAGCCCAGCAAATCCTGGTTTAGTGGCCGCATACACAAAGGCAGGAGCAGAAACAAAGGTGGGGTGGAAGGCTGTGTTTTAAAGCCTCAGAAAGGGGTAAGGTGAAGGGAAGGGGGGATATAATAAGGCAGAACAGGGTCTTTAGGGAGAAGGAATCAGCGACAGTAACGTGTTTAAGGTAATTGCATCACTGGTGTTATTTGTAGTGTCTGCTGCTGGAGAAGCCTGATCCAACTCAATACGAGTCCCTCCTAGTGCAATGCTGCACAGCAGCCAGATACAACAGATTCATTAGGGGTTCTCCACTCAACAGTGACAATCAAGAGGAGCGTCTGGTTCCAAAGCAATATCACAGAGTCATGGAATAGTTTAGGTTGGAAGGGACTTTAAAGACCATCCATCTAGTACTAAGCCCACTGCCATGGGCAGGGATAACTTCCACTAGACCAGATACTAATATAAGTAGGAAAACCACATCATTATATGGCGGGGAGTCACCAAGGGTAAAAGAGACTGAAACACCTTCCATTGGAGAAAGAGGGTATCAACCCAGCAGGCTCAGGTCCAAAAGCTGCTGGGCTTTTTACACCACAGGGAGATACAGATTGAACCTGAACTGACACAACCTTAAGATCTTTACTGGGGTTGAGTCAAAATCTACCCTGCTCTTCACAAGAGGAGAAGAGAAGGCTCCTGAAGGGGAGACCTGAGAGCAGCTCCAGTGCCTAAAGGGGCTGCAGGGAACATGGAGAAGGGGTTTGGGACAAGGGATGTAGGGGCAGGACAAGGGGAATGGCTTGAACCTGCCCGAGGGGAGACTGAGCTGAGCTCTTAGGCAGAAGCTGTTCCCTGTGAGGGTGCTGAGGCGCTGGCACAGGGTGCCCAGAGAAGCTGTGGCTGCCCCATCCCTGGCAGTGCTCAAGGCCAGGTTGGACACAGGGGCTTGGAGCAAGCTGCTCCAGTGGAAGGGGTCCCTGCCCGTGGCAGGGGTTGGAACTGGATGGGCTTTAAGGTCCCTTCCAACCCAAACCATTCCATGATTCTTTAGGAAGGTGCCCAGGAAATCCTGAGACTTAAACCAACCCAACCACCGCAGGACACAGCGGCAGGAGATCCGTCAGACCAGCTGCACTTCCCGATCTCCACCCCCTTTCCCTGCGCATCCAGACCTCATCTGAACTTGTTTAGATGTCAAGGCAGGAGAAGAATAGCAGTGCTCTGGCCAGAAGCCCATCTAACTTGGCACCCTACCACCAAAAGCAGATGTCTACACACTAGCAAGGCTTCGTGCAAGCATACAGCAACTCTTCCAACATACTAATACTACACCGAAGGAACAGGATAAACCATGGATAGGACAAAGCTTACAGCACATGAACAGTCAGGGAAGGAGGAGAAACAACTGAGCGGATGAGGTAGACACAGTAAAACAAGATTTGGTCTTGTACCATGGAATAATAGATGCCCTGGAAGTCAACACAGAGCTGTCAATATGATTAATGGCTATTTATTCAGTGCCAGAGCAGGTAATGATTGCTGTGCTGGCAAATAGGAAAGCCAAGTGAAAAGGAATTGTAATGGGGGAAGAAACACTCTGGAGCCAGCACAGCTGAGGAGCTGACTCAAGGCTTTGGGATTTGTGGTTGGAAGAGAGACTGCTGTGGGATACCCAAGCTGTAGAGCAAGGCTAGTCATTGAAATACCTGCAGTACCAGTTACGTGAGGAGCTGCATTTGGCAGAAAGCATATTTAAATAGGTAGTTTTAAATCTTTAGTTCTCAAAGTCCTGTTTTCAGATGGCTCCTCAGAGCAGAACATTAAGTTGGTCAGCAGATAGCCCATTCAGGTGACCATCAACAGCATCAGTTAACTTGGGTCTATGGAGGAAGAGGTTGACACAGAAGTCAGCACGCTCTTGGGTGCTCATAAAGAGGATCCATTAGATAACACGTTTTTAGCAACTCGGGTAGTGATGAGCTACGCCAAAGCAAAGCCACCCATCAACTTCCTAGTACGGAGCCGCACTTCCATCGCCCCCAGTCCATATGAAATGGAATTATTCCTACAGGAACTGGTTGGTGAGGCACTGGAACAGGTTGCCCAAGGAAGCTGGGAATTCTCCATCCCTGGAAGTGTTTAAGGCCAGGTTGGATGGGGCTTGGAGCAACCTGGTCTAGTGGAAGGTGTTCCTGCCCATGGCAGAGGGCTGAATCTACAAGATCTTCAGGTCCTTTCCAACGCTAAATGATTTTATGAATATAAAGCAAAAGTAATTCCTGCTCCGTTTCCCCCAACCTCTAACACCCTGAAACAAACGCTCAAAGACACAGAAAGCCAAATTCCACCACTCTGGAGAACAAAACAGGAGAGAAGCTGCTATTGAACTGGAAGGGTTTCAACCAACCCACCCATCGCCTACATCGTTGAAGACGTGGAGCTCCGGTCTAGGGAAACAGGGGAGTTATTGTTATGAAAATCATTTCTTTTCCCTATTCTGTCAATTTGGGAATGTGAAGGCATTAAAAATGGTTACAGCAATTTTGGGATAACACGGCCCAGGACTGCTAGAAATGAGGCCCTGGTTTTGTTACATAGGACAAGGAACCCAACTCTCAACTCCCACATATACGTGGCAAGAAAGAAAGGACTACAGGCTACCAAATCCTTCTCCTGAACCTGCTCCTTCTTTATCCACCCCCTCCGTAGTCCTTTGTAGGAGTCCTCAGCAATTCCCAGCAGCATCCTTTTCCAATAATAGGCACCAGGAACAAAGAACCAGAAAGGCTTGATTATTTGAGTGATGCCTTACGTGAGCAAATCAGACTCCTGTCCCTGTGGGAAAGCAGAAAATTCCTCTTCTACCCATGCCATGCTTGCAGCAGAGCTGGCCAGGGAAAACAGGGCAGAGGAAATTAAGGAATCCCTTTGAAAAGCCATAAAAAAGCAGGTAACCAGGTTAAAAGGATGCTATGTAATGGCATTTTTAGGAATGACAGGAGGATTTGGACAGAACGGCTGTATTTAACATGATTACGGGCGCAGCAGTGATTCAAGCGGGATGTTATTCCACAGAGGCTGTCACAGGGCATCTCCATGGAAAGGTTCTTAACCTGCCACACCACTGGGCCCATTCAAAGAGCCCAAAAAGCTTCCTGGGGTTACACAGTGGCAGTGCTTTGCTGGCGGAAAGCCTGCGTGCACGCTGCCGCAGCGCAGCTTTGATGGAGCAGCGACTCACACCAGCAGCTATTGTGTGCCCAAGCTCTATGGTAAAGCCTTTAATCCACTAATACCACCCTAAAAAACCCACATATATATGTTTAGGAGCTTGCTTTCAAATGACAAAGCCAGGCAGGTCCCTTGAACCTGAACAGCAAGGCAGCAAGATAAGTGGAATCAGCCAGACCTGCAATTTGCTCCTTGATTAGATCCCTTGAGCAGAGCAACGCAGCAGGGAAAATTAGTCAAATCATCACCCAGACACTACTTAGCAACTAGAAGGAAACAGTGTCTGTTCGGTGCCTTTCAGGATAAGCAACCTCCATAGAATCAGACAATGGCTTGGGTTGGAAGGGGCCTTAAAGCTCCTCCAGCTCCAACCCCTGCCACGGGCAGGGACCCCTTCCACTAGAGCAGGGTGCTCCAAGCCCCTGTGTCCAACCTGGCCTTGAGCACTGCCAGGGATGGGGCAGCCACAGCTTCTCTGGGCACCCTGTGCCAGCGCCTCAGCACCCTCACAGGGAAGAGCTTCTGCCTAAGAGCTCAGCTCAGTCTCCCCTCGGGCAGGTTCAAGCCATTCCTCTTGGCCTGTTCCTCCATCCCTTGTCCAAAGCCTCTCTCCAGGTTCCCTACAGGCAAACCTGACCATGCTATTTTACGGGGCTTGGGAGATGACAGCTCTTATTTGAGCACGGAGAAGACGATGTCTCCAAAACTGGCTTTGCCTGTCTTGCACAGTCCGGGTTTCGGGTGATGCTCCCAGCTCTCGCTATCAAAGTGCTCTTCGCACGCACCTCTCCCATGGGTCAGCAGAAACATTTACCACCAGAAAGCAAAGCCCGAACCGCTCTGGATGTTCTCCAAGCGAGTAAAGCGAGTTCATGTGAAGTGTCTATGGAGAACGCATGTAGTCAGCTTGACGTTGGCTATACAGAGGCCACGGTTTTGGCTGCGAGATGTTTGGGAGGAAAGCCTATCTAACGCAGAGGCAACCAAAGAACATACTGCTTAGGAAAGACTGGAGCACCTCCCGTATGAAGACAGGCTGAGGAAGTTGGGGCTGTTCAGCCTGGAGAAGAGAAGCTGCGTGGAGACCTCAGAGCAGCTTCCAGTGTCTGAAGGGGGCCTATAGGGATGCTGGGGAGGGACTCTTCGTCAGGGACTGCAGTGACAGGACAAGGGGTAACGGGTTCAAACTGAAACAGGGGAAGTTTAGATTGGATCTAAGGAGGAAATTCTTTCCTGTGAGGGTGCTGAGGCACTGGAATGGGTTGCCCAGGGAGGTTGTGAGTGCTCCATCCCTGGCAGTGTTCAAGGCCAGGTTGGATGAAGCCTTGGATGGGATGGTTTAGTGTGAGGTGTCCCTGCCCATGGCAGGGGGTTGGAACTGGATGATCTTGAGGTCCTTTCCAACCCTAACCATTCTATGATTCTATGAAGTATGGACAAGTAGGTGCTGGCAGCCAACAGTGAAAGGCAAAATGGATCTAAAAGGCTATTCTGGAAAAAGAACCCAGGAAAACCCCACTTTGAAGTCGTGACACAGTCAGAAGTCCCGACTGCTCTGCTCTGTTTTCACTCAAGCCTTGTACCAAACCCTGGCCTCCAGATCAGACCCTCAGCTCCTTTTCTTGCCTTGTTTCTCAATACGTGGAGGAGCAGATGGCCACGAATGGGACCGCAGGTTAACCCGAGCAGCGTGCAGTAAACCTCATCTGCTCTCCCCCAGCAGCACCAATGGCCTTGGTTGACCGGTCACCAAGCACAACTTCTTCAAAGGTGGCAGATGCAGAAGAGAATCCCGGACTGGTTTGGGTTGGAATGGACCTTAAAGCTCATCCAGTTCCAGCCCCTGCCATGAGCAGGGACACTTCCTACTAAAGCAGGGTGCTCCAAGCCCCTGTGTCCAACCTGGCCTTGAGCACTGCCAGGGATGGGGCAGCCGCAGCTTCTCTGGGCACCCTGTGCCAGCGCCTCAGCACCCTCACAGGGAAGAGCTTCTGCCTAAGAGCTCAGCTCAGTCTCCCCTCGGGCAGGTTCAAGCCATTCCCCTTGGCCTGTCCCTACAGGCCCTTGTCCCAAGCCCCTCTCCAGGTTTTCTGCAGCCCCTTTAGGCACTGGAGCTGCTCTCAGGTCTCCCCTTCAGGAGCCTTCTCTTCTCCAGGCTGCCCCAGCCCAGCTCTCTCAGCCTGGCTCCAGAGCAGGGATGCTCCAGCCCTCGCAGCAGCTCCATGGCCTCCAACAGCTCTAACGCTTCCCAGTTCCCACCTAGAACCAAGCAAATCCTTGCCCATACACTGGGGCTAAGGTTGCCGATGGTGCTGCGCCCCAAGCACACCAAAGATCACTGCCCAAAGACGGACACCCCGGCAGTGCTATCTCTGCTGAACAAGACATCTCCAGTCCTGGGACAAGACTATTCCATTCGGCTGGGCAATACATTTTAAAGGAGAAATAGGAACTTCCAGACAGGCTGAATGCGGGTCTGAGCATCCAAGAGCTCTAAGCAACACCTTCAAATCACCCAACGTTCCCATTCTGCTCAGTTCAGCCTTTCCGGACACTAATTGCTCAGAGCCACATCAGAGCTGAAGGAATTTTGCCTGTCCATCTCAAAGTCAATGATCCGTGCTCTTAAAAGCCACGGTCACAAATTGCAGTTAAAAATGAGGCAAGATGAGTAGAGAAGAGGAATTTCTTCAACATCAAGGGTGGGTTTTTTTTCTAGCCCATTTATAATTTATTGCTACTTAGGCTGATAAATGGCTCTAGGACTGAGAGCTGGAACCAGAGACAAGCCTGAGACAAGTGGAAGATGCGCTTGTTCCCCAATAGCCAGGCAAGGCTGGAATCTGAGGTGGATAGGACACGGGTAGACAGCCACTGAGATGCATCCTAAAGCAAAAGCTCCCAAATCACCCTGCCCACTCCTCCGTTTTCCTCTTTGCACTTGAAACACGAAAAACCCCAAGCCCCACAGTGGCTTTATATAGAAATAAACACGATTACACACCAGTAACAGCCCAAGTACCATGTGAGCACCAGGAAGCAGCTCGACGATGGTCCAGCCATTACTCTAAGAGCACTCTGTGTGTCCGCAGGAATTTAGTTATAACGCGTTTTCTTCTTCCTCCCTTCCTTGTACAATGGACACAGAACACAACAGTTTAAGGGACAAATCAATACAGGGAGCTCTAAAACCCCAAATCGGGTTACAGCTGCATTAGACACTTGCGTGCACTATGGCTCATGAAGTATTGAGTATTTTCAATTCCCCTTCTTTCTCCTTCTCCAGCTGCCATAGAAGAGCTCCTAAGTCAGATGTAAAAATCTGCTCCAGACATTTTCACCCTTTGAAGCAATTTAAGGCTTTTCCTTCTTTTTAGCTGATAAAAGAAGATTTGTGAGCAATAAGTGAACCTGAAACACTGAGGGCAGAAAGTGCATCACACAAATGGGTTGACCAAGTTGGAAGAGTTCGCATTTAACATCTCTACTCCATTTATCCCAAGGAATACAAAGAAGAGGCATCCCTTAGGAACAGATTTCAGTACAGTGGATTAAAGGGAATAGAAGCTAGGGCAACAATACAGCTAAACTGGAGCTCCTTCCTCCAGGTTAAGAGCTGAGCTCAAGGAAGAGAGAGTACTCAGCACCACCAAGTTGCATGGCTTAGGAAGGTAAATTTGGGCTCAGCTCCACAGGCACCATAAAAGCACCAGTTGGAAGGCGCAGGTTGGATTCTACCAACAAAGCAATGCAAGCTGTATGTCACGATGTGACTCTTCTTCCTCCATCCCACATCTCATGTTAGCAGGCACTCAGCAAGCCGGATACCCACAAACACGTCTTTGCTCTCCCTGGAAATCTATTGGTTTTTAAAGCTTTATGAAGAGTATGAGAAGAGATTTCAAAGTACCAATACACTGGATTTATCTTTGTTTAATATGCAGAGGCTCCTTGGAACCCATCCCACCCCTTTCCTCCTTTAAGGGATGCATTTGGAGCTGCCCTGCTATTTCCCAGCCTGTAAACCAAAAGGAACGCTTGGAAGACGACGGCTAAGAGATGAGATCCCCCACACTTTGTCATTTCTATTTCTGTGTCCTGCCACGCTTGGATTCTAACTCGAGTTCTTTGTGTCTTTTGATCTTCTGTATCAAATGGATTGCTGCATTAAGGCTTCATTATCTTCCCAAGCCAAAAATACCCCAAGTATCTCAATAGCTCTGCTCTGAAAGGCAGCACTTAGTCTTCAGGAGAAGAGAATTCCACAAGAAGAAAGCAGCATATTCAGCTACAAGCAACATCAGGTGAGCTTTGTTTTAATCTCCCTCCTCCACTGATACTGATCAGGGTCTGCAACCAAGGTAGCAAGAGCAGAACCCAAGTTGACATGAGTTCTACCTTGTCTTTCATTCATTTTGCCTTTGCAATTAAAAATAAAGGCAAATTAGACAGCGCTGTGCATCACTTCCAAGTGTTCAACACAATTGTTTAGGTTGGAAAAGGCCTTTAAGATCATGGAATGGTTTGGGTTCGAAGGGACCTTAAAGCTCATCCAGCCCCAACCCCTGCCATGGGCAGGGACCCCTTCCACTGGAGCAGCTTGCTCCAAGCCCCTGTGTCCAACCTGGCCTTGAGCACTGCCAGGGATGGGGCAGCCACAGCTTCTCTGGGCACCCTTTGTCAGTGTCTCAGCACCATCACGAAGCTTGGACCAGGCACTCTAGATCCTACCACATCAGGCAGTTATCCAGGACAGCCATTCCTAAGCTCATCTGTTTCTGCACTGCTTAACCAAATACCCTGAAGGCATTCCATGACAAGAATGTCTAACTTCCCCCCTACCATCTCCCCCCAAAAAAGCCAGAAAAGACATTAAATCCTCCCTATATTCTGCCTGAATTAAGTTTTCCTGGAATATAGCTCATGTTCCCCGTTTTCCCTGTTGCACCCACATGCCTCGTCTCCGAATTGCAAAGACATAAAAGCAGCGCATTAAATACAAAGATCATTCAAGAACCCAGCAGCACTTAGGAAATGAACTTCTCTCCATGTCCTCATCACAACCGCTTCCAAAGTCACCGTGTTTCCTTAGCCTGCACTTCCCTTCATTCCTTATCACTATCAAAAGGCCTCGACGTCCTCTTGCTGCACGCAACTCTGATGCATACCCTGGAGCATCCTCTCCTTCCTTCACATCCACTTTTCTTCTTCCTACTTCATGTCCGTCTGTATTAACACTACATTTCTCCCCACATTTCTACTTGACCAATCCACCCTGACTTCCTGGCATCCCCTTGTCCCTACTACTTATTACCTATATAAGATTTAAAGCCATTTATTGTGCATTCCTTTCTTACCTTCTACTTGCCGACAAGGTTTTTGTAGCCCTCTTGCACGTTTGTGCCTTTATATTCACTCTTCTTAGGGATTTATTAGAAAGAAACTATGATTTCCTGACCCTGAAGAGGATAGGTCACTCTGCATGGATGCTGCTCAAGTCAAAACGGGTTTAAAGCTTCACGTAGCCTTGAGTTTATACTACTCTAAACCCAGTTAAACATCATAAAACCAGCTCAAACAGCCACATCTCACCTTAAATGTGCCATGGACAGATGTTCTCAGAGTTTCATAGTCCAGGGACGCCAGGTTTTAATCGATTGCCATTGATCCCTGCTGTTCGTTGCATCTTGTTTTCCAGCAGCCAATCCCTCCTCTTCCCAGCAAAGGGGTTCATTTTATAACAGGTCTGGGATGCTTAATACCATGCAACACTCTCTGGATATCCTTCCGGATGCTATCAACCAAGTTACTTTGTCTGTAACTTCATTATAGGTGCTAGTTCGCATCCACCCTAGAGAGTTGCTAAGGAGGAAGGGAAGGTCTCCTTCAACCTTGTGGAGGGAGCTCTGCCTTTGCCTCTCATAAAGGCTGGCTTTAAAATCCAGGAGATAACCCAGCCTTTACATAGCTCCGGGATAAAGATCTTCCAAGAGGCTACTCACAGAAGAGCATGGCAATTATATTTCAGCAAACTGCAGGATTAAAGCATCACTTAGGGAATGGGAAAATAAAGGGTATTTAGCAATATTTAACATCTGAATATTTAAACCATTAGGAGACGTTCACCTCAAAGATATTTAAGTTCAGATGCTCCCAACACAGCCAAGTACTAGAGCTTTGTTGAGAGCCCCATTAAAAACTCTGCCATCACTCACAAACCCCTTTGAGCAACCTGCTCTAGTGGAAGGTGCCCCTGCCCATCACAGAGGGTTGGAATTGGATGAGCTTTAAGGTCCCTCCCCACCCAAACCATTCTATGATTCAATGAGGTCGATTCTATGACTCAGTGGGGTTGGAACTGGATGATCTTTAAAGGTCCTTTCCCACCCAAACCATTCTATGATTCAATGATTCTACGATAAAGTCAAGGACCCAGAGCTGCAATTGCTACGTCCCAGCCTCCCAGGACCACAGAAGATGAAGACAACATCCACTGTCAGGAGATGGGCTACTGGGCTAGTAAACCTTTGCTCCAACTTGTCATAAACAACCCTATTTCACCTCCTTTCCCTCCTGAACTCATGCCTGAGCCCAAGCCTAGAACATTATACTTCCAAGCAGATGAAGTGGTTTCACGCCAGTCAAGATTCCAAACCAAAGGTAGCTCAGGAATGATGCTCCTGGCCCTTCACACGTACGACCCCATGGAGAAGTGTCGGAATCCACAGCTAAAAAGCAGTTGATAGTACCCCAGGTCCCCACTTTATTCCCTGTTTCAAGGGGCTGAGCTCCTTCTGGGGTGGATGGTTGGCTTCAGGATACCAAACCTCAGGGTCTGAAGGCCTCCACGATGCAATTCTGCAGCAAATCACAACTGAAGCAGGGTTTTTGGGGGGTTTAGCCATGAAATCCTGCAGTCTGAGCAAGCTGCATACCGTAATGATACACATTCACTGGAGGACCACGCTAACATACCTGGGAGACATTAATTTCAGCTTTGGTATCTTAACATGGTATCAATGCCTCTTAATAATCACAATCAACAGATGGCCAAATAACTTCTAGCATTTCAAATCGCTGGCTATACCCCATTGGATCTCTACCTGTAGAACAATCAGTGCAGTGGGGACGGAGTAGAACTACCCCAAATATGCCTGAATTCAGTGCCATGTCCTCAAGATGAACACACGCACAGGCAGCTCCTCACTTTGGGGTAAATCCTGCATGCCTGTACTCAGATCTGCAGGTCAGCACGGTGAGTGCTGACTTGAAGTTGTCAAGAGAGTGAAGGATCAAGGGAAATAAAACAATATTGTAGGGCAAAGGCAGTGTTTTGCTAAAAATCACATCCTGCTGCTAGGCAAGAAACCAGCAGCCACGCGAAACTGAGCTGAATGAGTGGAGACGAGACGAAAGCAGGGATGCGACAGACACCAAAGCCAGAGGCCCACCTTGAGATGGGATGCAAAAATGCTGAGAATCATGGAATGGTTTGGGTTGGAAGGGACCTTAAAGCTCATCCAGCTCCAACCCCTGCCACGGGCAGGGACCCCTTCCATAGAGCAGGTTGCTCCAAGCCCCTGTGTCCAACCTGGCCTTGAACACTGCCAGGGATGGGGCAGCCACAGCTTCTCTGGGCACCCTGTGCCAGCGCCTCAGCACCCTCACAGGGAAGAGCTTCTGCCTAAGAGCTCATCTCAGCCTCCCCTCGGGCAGGTTCAAGCCATTCCCCTTGGCCTGTCCCTACAGGCCCTTGTCCCAAGCCCCTCTCCAGGTTTTCTGCAGCCCCTTTAGGCACTGGAGCTGCTCTCAGGTCTCCCCTTCAGGAGCCTTCTCTTGTCCAGGCTGCCCCAGCCCAGCTCTCTCAGCCTGGCTCCAGAGCAGGGATGCTCCAGCCCTCGCAGCAGCTCCGTGCCCTCCTCTGGACTCTCTCAAACAGCTCCACATCCCTCTTGTGTTGGTGGCCCCAGAGCTGGATGCAGCGCCCCAGGTAATCCCAAGGGTTAATGATCTCTACCCTACCGGATAGTCTGAAATGGATTATGAGCAGAGAAAGCAGCACTCGGATCATCGTTCTGGGGGTGGAGGTACATGAATCATCAATAACCTTTAATTACTTCAATGTGCAGATTTGCAGTAGCCTCTGTAGGTGCATTTCCCAAGCTGACAGATTCCCCAGGATGAATCCGACTCCAGGACATCTGTTCATGGCACCAGTTTATTAAATACACCGCTCTAGCCTCAATTTTCCCTATTTAGGCATTTTGCACCTTTCATTTCTGAGAAAGGGGACAAAGAAGGGAATCAGAATTCGAGGCTTAAGTAGTTGGGCTTTAAGCAGTTGGGCTTGCTCAGCCTGAAGAAAGCTCCTTGAAGGGAGACCTCAGAGCATCTCCAGTGCCTAAATGACTACTGGAACTGCTTGCAACTGGATGAGCTTTAAGGTCCTTTCCAACCCAAACCATTCCATGATTCTCTCTTACTTTAGTGAGCATCCTGGGTTCTTCTTCAAGGTTTCTTCCAAGCAAATGGAGGGGTCTGGATCCATTTGAATCCTTTTAGCAATAGGGAAAATACAAAAATCCATAGATGTACTTTTGGATACTCCTGGCATATGTCTCTCCATCTGCACTTGGAGCACGTGGATAATGTGGCTAAAAAACACACTTGCAGATAACGCTGTATAAATTTTCCCCCTGTGCAGTCGAAATATCATTCATTAAGACTTTTAAGTAGGGGGGAAAAAAACAACCTTTAGGGGTATAGTTCTGCAGGGAGACTGACACACAAAGCAAGTCTACTTGGGTACTACAGCTAAGTCTTGTGTCTGGTAGTATAACTGCATGCTTCAAAGCACCCTACGAGTGCCTGGTGACAAGGCAAGGCTTTAGAATGGAAGCAGGTTCACTTTGCATTAGCTTGGAGACCTGCAAACATTATGTGTAACTATATATATATATATATATATATATATAATCTCAACCATATAGACGATAATGAAAGAAAACTACTTCATTTTGGCACCCTAGCGTGGGATGCTACAAGCCAGATAAATAGGCTGAGCCTAAGAGCTGTCCCCTCTGTTTCAGATCCCGCTGTGAACTATCACAGAACAGTCTGGGTTGGAAGGGACCTTAAAGCTCATCCAGTTCCAAGCAGTTCCGGTAGCTTCCTTAGGCACTGGAGCTGCTCTCAGGTCTCCCCTTCAGGAGCCTTCTCTTCTCCAGGCTGCCCCAGCCCCGCTCTCTCTGCCTGGCTCCAGAGCAGGGATGCTCCAGCCCCTGCAGCATCCCCATGGCTTGCTCTGGACTCTCTCCAACAGCTCCACATCCCTCTTGTGCTGGGGGCCACAGAGCTGGACACAGTATTCCAGCGGGAGTAACAAGCAGGCACATTTACAGTTAATAGCCATGAATGCTCACAATACACCTACCAGTACCGACCACATGAAATGAGGCACCCACAGCGAGACGAATACAACCTGTGGCTTACAGGTCTGGATCAGATGCTTCTTATGTAGAGGAGTATCAGACAACAGAGGGTTCTGCTGCCAGACCTGTTCCTCCTGCACACCAAGCCTGGTTTCTAGCAAGGGTCTGTGTTAGTTTTCCTGTTTTGAGTGTCATCTGCTCAGATGACAGCAGATGCCAACCTGGGCATGAAGGAACAATGACATGAGGGGAAACAGGGCTTATTTCAAGGCTAGGTTGGATGAAGCCTTGTGTTGGATGGTTTAGTGAGAGGTGTCCCTGTCCATGGCAGGGGGGTTGGAACTGGATGATCTTGAGGTCCTCTCCAACCCTAACTATTCTATGATTCTATGATTTCATGTTCTTCCCATAGCCCTCTCCACACAAGCCCTCCTGAACCTCATTCTCTGCTCTGCTCTAAGTCATGCCTGGGAATACGCTTGGCTGTTTTCAACCTCCAGTACCAAACCCTACATTTTGACAGCCAAGAACTCATCGAAAAGCCCCTTTTGTCCAGCCTCAGCTTGAAGCCCAATGGTAGAACACATTCTGGGTAAGGCAGGCATTGTACCTTCTCAATAACCCCAATTCCTACATACAGAACAAGTCCCCTCTTCCTACAGAACCTATTCCCACCTTTGTGATAAAAAACCCTGTCCAAGCACCTTCTCCCTTCCAGCTGAAGAAGAAAGGTGCAGTGCTTAGGTGAGCACAAGCTTGACAGCAAAATAATTGCTGCAGAGGCACTTGTCACGGTTTGAAGTTCGAGGCGCATTACTCACCTTGAACAAAAAACCTAGAGAACTTCCTATTAGATAAGGCAAAACGATAGATAAACCAGAAAACGCCCTAAAGTGTTCTCCAAACCATCCTTCCTTCCCATGGAGGGTTGCTTTTTGAGCACGTGCTGCACCTACTTCCCTATGTCTGATCCGCAGCCAGGCTACAACATGAATTCCTCAAGGTGACATTCAGGAGATGTTAGATCTGCAGAACTGGAAAGGGAAAAAGAAAAAGCTTCTAAATGAAAGCAGCGTTGATGGATTCATTTGCAATTTTGCCTCGCAGCCTGACAAACTCAACAGCATCTCTTGGAAATGGCACAGAAGGTGGAAGTAGGGAAGCAAATGCTCTCTGCAGCCTTGGATGGGGCAGGGGTGGAATGAGAGTCCTTTTAGGCTGAAATTCAAAGCGAAATAAAGAGCTTTTTATAGGCTTTTGATACCCCACTGCATCAAGCCACACTCATAGCGATGCTACTCTGATCCTTGTATCATCTACATGGGAGACTCCAAGACAGCAATGCAAGACCTCCACCCCAGACAAGCCCATCATGCTGAGGTTCTCATCCACACACAGCACAGCCTGCATCAGGAAACTCCATGGGGGGGTCCAGAACCTCACCATCAGCACAGCACAAGTTCTGCACCAGAGCTGGAATGTCATTGAGAGAGCTCGGAGCAGAGAAGGGGAAACAGGCAGAAAGAGGCCTGTGGTGGTTGCTGCTCCACCAGTCCCAGTGCATAACCCTGGATGGAGACCCTTCTAAACTGCTGCCTCCCAATGCTTAAGAGGGGCTTACAAGGAAGATGGGGACAGACTTTTGAGTAGGGCCTGGAGTGACAGGACAAAGCATCATGGCTTTAACCTGCCTGAGGGGAGACTGAGATGAGCTCTTAGGCAGAAGCTCTTCCCTGTGAGGGTGCTGAGGCGCTGGCACAGGGTGCCCAGAGAAGCTGTGGCTGCCCCATCCCTGGCAGTGCTCAAGGCCAGGTTGGACACAGGGGCTTGGAGCAAGCTGCTCCAGTGGAAGGGGTCCCTGCCCGTGGCAGGGGTTGGAGCTGGATGAGCTCTAAGGTCCCATCCAACACAAACCATTCCATGATTCTCTATATTGCCATGATGGAGAAAGGCAAGAAACCCACTAAGGATGTTGCAAAGGGGTTTCAAACCACTCAGACCTCAGCATCCTTCCTGCCTCGGACAGAAAACTGCATTAAGAAGAAAGCTTGCCATGCGGATGGCTCCTTTAGGGGTTCAGCTGTGGATGTCCTTGAGAGACAACCCCCAGCAGCCTGACTCAAGCGACCTCTTGCTCTCCTCCCCACGCAGCCACTGGATTTAACTCCAGCAAAGGCCAAAACACGATCTCAACTCCAATAAAACACCCTAAGCAGCAAGCAGCAGTCGTCACGGGTAGCCAAACGGATGCAAAGCAGCGAAACCAAGTCCAGCAGCCTCAGCAAACAACCTGCTTTATGCTCATTCCACCCAAATCCCATTGCTTTCCTAGGAAGAAAACCACACACCTCGCCAAGAGCCTGCTGATCCGGTCAGAGATGCGCGTAACACAAATTCCTCATCTCCTCTGCTCCCAACAGTCATTATTCTCCTTGTTTGTCTTTCCCTTTTTCCTCTAATTCTTCCCAAATGTTCCTGGCCATAGGAAATGCTGCCAGAGTCAGAGGAGTTTGTGTTTCTGCTGTATTCTTACTATTAAAGCCTTGGCCACTGCAGTACACGGAGAAGCTTCTACAGGGTTTACTCCTGTCCCTGCCTTTGAGGGGCTGTGGAGTCACAGATGCACCCACGTTAGATTAAAGGCAGCAAAGCAGCTTATGAAGCAGAAACAGCAGCAGCCAGGAAGCCAACTTCAGGACTCAGAAAGTACTTAAGAGACAGCTTAATTACTAATAAAACTGATGATACATCTGCACATCCTCCAAAGGTTGAGCTGCGTTCCTCGCGGTGAGTAATCCAACAGATGGACACCAAAACCCGACCAAACCAAACCCAACGCCAGCAGAACCGAAGGAAGCAAAACAGGCTCTTCGAGAAGCAGCATTTTGCCTTTCGAGCCCAAACTTCATGGCTCAGCACACTCCTGTCGCTGCTTCATTCCTAGGCCTTTCAAGGCTTTAGACTTCAAAGAGGGATTATTTGGTCTGAACAACCCGGACAGACCATGGGTTGACTTAGAGAGTCATGCACTGGTTTGGGTTGGAAAGGCTCTTAAAGCTTAGGGACACCTTCCACTAGAGCAGCTTGCACCAAGCCCCATCCAACCTGGCCTTGAAAGTTGGATATAAGGAAGAAACTCTTCCTTATATCCAACCTAAATCTCCCCTCTTTCGATTTGAACCCATTCCCCCTTGTCCTATCGCTACAATCCCTGTTGAAGTGTCCCTCTCCAGCATCCTTGTACCCCCCTTCAGACTGAAGTAAGTTCAATCCTCCCCTTATTTCCACACCCCCTATTGCCCATCCTTCTCTTCCGGAAAGGACTGCAGTCAATAAGCGAATGCACTTCTCCATCCAGCGCAATGACCTCTCCCAAACTGTGCATGAAGCGTTCTCAGGCTTGCAAGAAACACCACGGAAGGATCAATAAGGATCATACACCTACAGCTCCAGTTGGCAGGGTAACGTCTGCGGATGGTGAAAAGCCTGGGTTTCCAAACACGCTGCCTGTGGAAGTCATTTACATCCGAGCAGAGCTGGGAGCAGAGAGGGAAGATCAATACAAACGCAACGAGGCAGACAGCGAGATGTCATCACCTCGGGAAGAGGCAGCCCAGAAACCGCGTGCATCCGACAAGAGCACAAATGGACCAGACACGTGTGATTTCTATAGGGGCTACACCACACAGACAGCACTGAGCTTCAACTCTGACATGTTTCTATGCTGCTTGGTGGTAAAGGAGGAGGAGACAGCACGGTTGGAACCAGTCATGGAGAAGAGAGCGGGGATCAGAGTCCAGTGGGATTCTACTGCATGAAAATATCAAGGTCTCATCCCATCTGTAGAATAGGGACAGCATTGGGGTTGGAGGAGAAGGTTCTGGGGAGACCTCAGAGCAGCTCCAGTGCTTTAAAGGAGCCACAGGAAACCTGGAAAGGGGCTTGGGACAAGGGCCTGTAGGGACAGGCCAAGGGGAATGGCTTTAACCTGCCCGAGGGGAGACTGAGATGAGCTCTTAGGCAGAAGCTGTTCCCTGTGAGGGTGCTGAGGCGCTGGCACAGGGTGCCCAGAGAAGCTGTGGCTGCCCCATCCCTGGCAGTGCTCAAGGCCAGGTTGGACACAGGGGCTTGGAGCACCCTGCTCCAGTGGAAGGGGTCCCTGCCCGTGGCAGTGGCTGGAACTGGATGGGCTTTAAGGTCCCTTCCAACCCAAACCATTCCACACACACGTGCACAATACACCCATCCTACAACTCTAAATTCCGATGCTGCATTTTTATCCAGTACATCCTGAGCTTTCGACTCTAAATTATAACCCCCAGTCCCTACACGTGGCACCATAAAAGAGAAGACTTCAAACCACCTTCAGGTCCAACACTGGTCCAAGCTTGGCTAAGTCCCTGGTGGCCAGGAGAGCTGCCAACCCCCCAGCATCCTTCCTCTAAGCCCCATTCAAGCCCAGATACCACTTACCCCTGCTCCTTACACCTCCCCTTCATCCCAGCAAGGGCTTTCTTCACAGTCAAACTGTGTTTTAAAGAGTCAGCAAACTTTAACATCAGCCAGAAGTCAAAACCTCTACTCTAGAGCTGAAACATAACTTCCAATCACCGTTCAGTCCAAGAACAAACCCTTGCAGGATCACCCTGCCTGTAAAACACAATAAGCAAAACCTCCTCTCCCTCTGACAGCCTATTTCAGGCCTCATTGGCTGTGAGTTTTATGAGATGTTAATCAACAATCAGAAATTTCCACATCTTTCGCTGCAGGAAGAGTGGTTTCTGCTCTCTAAATTACACCGCTGGGTCACTGCACGTCACAGTTCACGAGTCCCCTCTTCCCATTCCCATCTCCTTCCCGTTTATAGTTTAAAAACACTTTAAACAAGTTGAAAACAGTATTTTTAATTTGATTTTTCATTTCATTTTCCTTTAGACGACGCAGAGACGGGGATCTCCAGTTGCCTGCTCATCAGCAGGGATGTGCTTGTACAATGTCACACAATGGTTTGGGTTGGAAGGGGCCTTAAAGCTCATCCAGCTCCAACCCCTGCCACAGGCAGGGACCCCTTCCACTGGAGCAGCTTGCTCCAAGCCCCTGTGTCCAACCTGGCCCTGAGCACTGCCAGGGATGGGGCAGCCACAGCTTCTCTGGGCACCCTGTGCCAGCGCCTCAGCACCCTCACAGTAAAGAACTTCTTCCTTATCTCCAACCTGAACTTCCCCTGGTTCAGTCTGAACCCATCACCCCTTGTCCTGTCACTGCAGTCCCTGATGAAGAGTCCCTCTCCAGCATCCTTGTAGCCCCCTTCAGACACTGGAAGCTGCTCTGAGGTCTCCACGCAGCTTCTCTTCTCCAGGCTCAACAGCCCCAATGCTCTCAGCCTGGCTCCATACGGAAGGGGCTCCAGCCCCCTAAAGCCAGAGCCATGTGTTTGACTCCTTAAAAATCAGGCATCCGTAAGGATTGCCTCTTGCAGGGGTGTTTGTGAGAACACTGAAAGGGCAGGAAGAGCCCCAGCAGCAAGAGGAAGAGAATAAACACGGTCCCCAGCTCTATTAAGGTCAGAGAAACAGCGAAGGATGAAGAACCTGAGAAATGAGGCACCTCCCGTTGTAACAGCTCAACGCGGTTCTTTCGCTTCCAGCCAGGAGCTGGGAAGAGCAAAGCAGCTTTGGGGGTTCCTGGGAGCAGTTCCAGGAGGAATTCCAAGGGCACGGTGCAGATGCTGTCTAGAGAGTGCTCCGCTTGTTCCCCTCGGCACCTGGAGGACGTTCATCCCTCCTTGCTTGCGCCTTGGAATTAAAAATAGCCAGCCTGGATTAGATGCCAAGTGGGAAAAGAGCAGGATTAGAGCGGAAAGGTTTCTTTTTGAGAAGAGGAAGAGGAAAGGCCTCTTCCTTTCTAGCTTCAATGCGTTATCTAGAGCATGTAAGGGAATAATCACTGAAGCAAAAAAGCAGGATTCAAAGCATCGCTGCTGAGGAGAGGAAGAAATGAGTTGCTCTGGAGGGAAGAGGTCATGGTGACATTTGCAGCGATCTTCAGCAGCAGGCAGAATGACGTTCTTGCTGATATTTATTGTCTGGGCTAAGCCTGTTTAAAGCAGCATCCCATAAAAACACTGCTGTGCAGTGACAGTGGGCACAGCAAGCCCAAAAACCTGACACAGGATGATGTATGGTCCATCCCCCAGAGCCAAGCCCCTCCACGGGGCTGCTGCAGTGTCAGGAACTTGCAGCCTTATAACATTATCCATCACTTTTAGTCCTGGCATCAGCCCCATCCCTACGGGCTGGGGTTTATTTGGTGGTATCATTAAAGGTTGTTGGGTTTTGCTTGTTTAAAACTCTGTATATCCATAGAATCATGGAACTGTTTGTGTTGGGAGGGACCTTAAGGCTCATCCAGTTCCAACCCCCACTCAACCCAGTTCCAACCTAAGTCTCCTTTGCTTCACCTTAAACCCATCGCCCCTTGTATCAAGTTCACAAGTTACCAGAAGTGAACTAAAGCCTTCATCTTTCAGAAGAGGAACAACACACCACAAGCCTTTGGGCTTAATGCAAGCGATCACCAGCATGGCTTGAGGGAAGGGATGCCATGCAGAGAGACCTTGACACGCTTGTGAGGTGGGCTGATGCCAACCTTATGGAGTTCAACCATGCCAACTGCAAGGTCCTACACCTGGGTCGGAGCAATCCCAGGCACAGCTACAGATTGGGCAAAGAAGAGATTCAGAGCGGCCCTGCAGAGAAGGACTTGGGGGTGCTGGTCGATGAGAAAATGAACATGAGCCGGCTGCAGTGTGCGCTCATAGCCCAGAAACCAACCGGATCCTGGGCTGCATCCAAAGGAGCGTGACCAGCAGGGCGAAGGAGGTGATCCTGCCCCTCTGCTCTGCTCTTGTGAGACCTCTCCTGGAGCATTGTGTGCAGTTCTGGTGTCCTCAACATAAAAAGGACATGGAACTGTTGGAACAAGTCCAGAGGAGGCCACGAGGATGATCAGGGGCTGGAGCACCTCCCGTATGAAGACAGGCTGAGGAAGTTGGGGCTGTTCAGCCTGGAGAAGAGAAGCTGCGTGGGGACCTCAGAGCAGCCTTCCAGTGTCTGAAGGGGGCCTATAGGGATGCTGGGGAGAGACTCTTTGTCAGGGACTGTAGTGACAGGACAAGGGGTAACGGGGTCAAACTGAAACAGGGGAAGTTTAGATTGGATCTAAGGAGGAAATTCTTTCCTGTGAGGGTGCTGAGGCACTGGAATGGGTTGCCCAGGGAGGTTGTGAGTGCTCCATCCCTGGCAGTGCTCAGGTCCAGGTTGGATGAAGCCTTGTGTGGGATGGTTTAGTGTGAGGTGTCCCTGCCCACAACAGGGGGTTGGAACTGGATGATCTTAACGTCCTTTCCAACCCTAACTATTTTATGATTCTATGACTTGAGCCTTGCCCAAACCAGTCCCAGACCAAGACTCCCGAGACACGATGTCTGCTATCTAGATTATAGTTTACCTGCAAACTTCACCCAGAACAACTTGCCCTGGATCTCCAGCTTCACCAGCCTAAATGCAGATTGAGGAGTCAGAGCAGCCTGACCCAGGAGAAATAATGGTCAGGTCCCTTGATCCTGGACAAGGAGAAGCCACATCGGGACATTCCTAGAACAGGGATTTAGGAAGCTGCTCCTTGTTCACCATCTAAAGCAATCACTTTGCAGGGGAAGTTGTCTACACCAAGATGCTGCATGCTTCTACAGGTCAGGACTTCAACTCCACAGACACATCCCAGATGAGAACACCACGTGGTGGCATGAATCGATGGCATGCAGCTTGAAGACATGGTTGAGACCAAAGCAGGTCACCTCCAAATCCAGGAACTCTGGATTCACCTAATTCCTTGGGATAGCTCCTCACAAAGCTTTAAACAAGCACCGATGAGGTAACTCCCTCCCTACCCAAGGGAATCGGGCTCATCTTTAAAAGGACCTACACGACCTTCTACACTATGAGGGTGCTGAGGCGCTGGCACAGGGTGCCCAGAGAAGCTGTGGCTGCCCCATCCCTGGCAGTGCTCAAGGCCAGGTTGGACACAGGGGCTTGGAGCAAGCTGCTCCAGTGGAAGGGGTCCCTGCCCGTGGCAGGGGTTGGAGCTGGAGGAGCTTTAAGGCCCCTTCCAACCCAAACCATTCCATGGTTCTATGATGCTGCCAGAGTCAGCTTCAGGATTTTGGAGACTCGAAGTCCTCATTGAGAGATGAGCTGCAGATACCAACCCCAGCGCTGAAGATAGGGATGTACAAACAGCCTGCTGGGGCTGCCCCCGATTCTCCCAGGTTTTTTAACGTGGACGATCAGCTGCATGAACAGGGAATCAAACCAACCATGCAGCAGATCATGGCAGAGCAGCACTGCCCTTGTGCAGGGCTGTTTGACAACACACGCCCAGGAGTTCTCCTGTCAAACTGATTGTGGTTGTTATTTTCCTATACAAGCCATGTATTCCATAAAATACCTTTTATTATTATTATTATTATTATTATTATCTTGAAAGAATCTGGGATTCATCTCCATTACCTAAAATGTAGGGCTTCCAGACAACTAATTGACAGGTTGGAGAATCTTTCTCAACCATCAGGTCTAGGCCCTGTATTCTTGCTTCAAGATACAGCTCTCTTACCACTCACATAGTTAGAACCACAATCAAGGTCCTGCATTCCCAGTACA
Organism: Lathamus discolor; assembly: GCF_037157495.1. Lineage (NCBI taxonomy): Eukaryota > Metazoa > Chordata > Aves > Psittaciformes > Psittacidae > Lathamus > Lathamus discolor. Next base: position 160,149,461 of record NC_088885.1, on the reverse strand, counting down.
GGCTAAAAGAATGATTTCCTTTTAAATCAGGATGAAAAGCCATCTTTGCCATGTACACAACCTGTATCACCTCACTGCTCCTACGCTGCCAGGTTTGTTAGAGTACATGAACGTATCTTCATTAACCTTCACAAAGATGGGGCAGAGAACACGCAGCACCACTGTTGAACTCAACGGCTATCTAGGACTAACCACCAAAACCACTTTGTGGTTGCAGCCACGGTAGAAAGTAGCTCCTGTTCACCAGTCATAGAATCCCAGACTGGTTTGGGTTGGAAGGGGCCTTAAAGCTCATCCAGCTCCAACCCCTGCCACAGGCAGGGACCCCTTCCACTGGAGCAGCTTGCTCCAAGCCCCTGTGTTCAACCTGGCCTTGAGCACTGCCAGGGATGGGGCAGCCACAGCTTCTCTGGGCACCCTGTGCCAGCGCCTCAGCACCCTCACAGTAAAGAACTTCTTCCTCATATCCAAGCTGAGCTTCCGCTGTTTCGGTCTGAACCCATCACCCCTTGTCCTATCACTCCAGTCCCTGATGAAGAGTCCCTCTCCAGCATCCTTGGAGCCCCCTTCAGACACTGGAAGCTGCTCTGAGGTCTCCACGCAGCTTCTCTTCTCCAGGCTCAACAGCCCCAATGTTCTCAGCCTGGCTCCATAGGGGAGATGCTCCAGCCCCTGAGCATCCTCGTGGCCTCCTCCTGCATCTTTGAACCGCCTTCTATTCAGCTGCAAGCTACAAAGCTCGGAGCTCTTGGCCAACTGGCTGCATTGCTGCTCCCTTAGAGCTGTAGCTTAGGGGAGACTGTAGCATTTCTGCTTCTCTTATTAAGGTATTCAACGACCTAATTTAAGCCGCGTAGATCATGGAATTAGTTACAGGCTCCTCAAATGAAGTTAACAATAAATCACCGACATTCAGCTGCAAGCACCAATATGGGTGCTATCCATTTCATCAGGAGCACAGTGAGTCGCTCCCTCCCCTCTTTCTAAGCCACTGGCAAATCTTGATGTCTCGCTAGCAGCTTCCTTTGAAAAGCTCCTTTGAACCCATCTCCAAGCTCTTTTGGAAGAGCTACATGAAGACATCTGGCTCGCAGACAGGCTAGCCCTTGGTTTGCCTTGATCTGCAGCAGGGAGAGCACAGCAACCATGGATTTCAGTGGGAATACCCCCTCAGAAGCATCAGAGCGGAGACCTCCCTGGAGAATGAGGGCCTCAACGTACACCTTTCTGCCCCAACTTAAGCACTGAAGGAAGAAGAGCACTGAAACAATCTCTCCCAAGGGTATTCACATAACTCGGGCCGTTTGGATTCACATTAAAGAGTCATTTAGACTTGAAAAACAGCCCAGGTACTGCTGGAATGAGCCATCAGCAACTCAAACTCCAGCACAGAGTTAAAGTAACCCATATTTAATGGACTGGGGGGGGGGGGGGTTGGAACTGGATGAACTTAAGGTCATTTCCAACCCAAACCATTCCAGGACTCCAAATCTGAGGCTGGGAATGTGGCTCTGGATCAACAGAGCACATGGACCAGCCAACATGTAAGAAGTTACCGGTTGCTGATGGGCAAGGATGCCCAAAACGCCATGGGTCTGTGCTTCCCTTTGAGGAAGGGTAACAGTGGTTGGTGTCCTGCGTCCTCCCTCTTGCACCCATCCTAAGCGATGAGGAAGAAGTAGATGGGTTTTATACGGAAAGGAGAAGCCAAGATGCATACGGCACGGAACAATACGTGGGAAGAGAACTCCAAGAGGGATTTATCAGCCACATCTTGCGAGCGCAAGCCAAGATCTCCCATCCACCGGCTAATTCACACCCCCCAAACACCAAATGCCAGCTTCCCCCTCCCCAAAAGCGGCGGCGAGATGCTTCCCAGCAGCCAGAGGATGGAGCTGCGAGGGTGTCGCTTCCCCCCCCACCTCAGCGCCAACGAAACCAGCTCTTGGCAACAGATTTGCAGCAAGGTGCAATCACGCTGGCTTTAACCATCATGTGATGTATTAACATTCAGCTGCAGCTACCGCCCGGGGAAGACGCTTCATGGAGGAGATGAACCCACCAACCACCCATGGAGGGGAGAAGCAACCTGGTGGCACCAAGCACAGCATCGCATCTCGCTTAGAACCTGCTCCGGAGACACCCAGAAGCGGCGCATCCCTGGTCCAAGCCACCTGCTGCTTGCAGGGACCCAAATCTCCCCCTGAGCTTCCCAAATGTGCTTTGGGAAGCATCTTTTGGGGGGGGTGGGGGGGGGTTTGCTCCCCAGCTGCGTGTGTCAGGTGAGGAAGCGGAGCACGGCAGCTGCGGGTTTCTCTGTAGAGGTCACTCAAGGGTTGATTCCTGCTCTCGCTAAGGAAGGAGGAGGGAAAAAAATCCCCATCCTGCAGTTTCTGCAGCCGGGGAAGCAGCAGAACAGCGCAGAGAGAGGGGACCCCCCCCCCCCCAAAAAAAACAGCGGCTACAGCCCCAATTCCAGCACAAACACCACAACTCGGCCATTCCTGCCCGCTCCAGGAGCAGTGCATCCCCCCCTCAGCGCTGCTGCAGCCCCATCCCTCCCTGCACCCCCTTCCCAGCGCATCCCTGCATCCACACCCACTGGAATGCCACCCTGTCCTTCCCCCCCCCCCCCCCCCAACCCGCTCCATGCACCCTCCTTCGCTCTGCCACACCTCACACTTCCATAAAAATACCTCCTCTGGATGCATCCCATGCAATGTTACCCCCCCCCCCCCATAAAGCATCCATAGGGAGCAGGATGGGATTGGATCCAGCCCTTCCAGAACCCCTGCAAGGAGCAGAGGGTAGGATCCAGACCCCTCCATAACCCCCTAGGAAGAGAAGGGCTGGATCCAGCCCCCCCCACAGGGAGCAGGGAAGGACCCAGGTCCTCCATGGGGAGCAGAATGTGGGATCCAGCCCCCCCCAAAAGGAAGCAAGGTGGGAAACAGCCTCTCCATAGGGAGCAGAGGGTGGGATACAACCGCCCCCCCCCCCTTCACCATCACCCCCTGGAAATTAGGGTGGGGTTGGGATGCACCTCCCCCCTCCTGCATCCACAGGGAACCAGGGGGGAGCATCTCGACCCCCCCCCCAATGCACCAAAACCAAAGGGGGGGGGGGGAATATTCACCCCCCCTCCATGCACCCACAGCAGCAGGGTGGGGTTGGGCTCCGAAGCTACACCCTGCGGAGAGAAGGGGGATGCTGCTGCTCCCCCCCCCCTCCTCCTCCTCCTCCCCTACACCGCTGTGGGGCTGCACTGCCCCCCGTAAGGTCCGTGTCCCCCCCATATAAACGCAGAGAGAACACCCCCTGCCCCAAAAGACCACAGATACCCCCGAAGTGGGAGGGGTTGGGGGGGGGCAAACACCCCTCAGACCCCCTTCAACAGGCGGGGGGACCCCCATAACATCTATGGGGGGAGCAGATAAGACCCCCCCAAGGGGAATAAAGCGGCCAGCACCCCCGCCAGCACCCTAAGCCCCCCCCAAAGGGTGCTGACAGGGGGTGGGAGCCGCTTATAACGGGGGGCTCGGCCCCGCACTCCCCCTCGGGGGGGTCTCAGTGAGTTCACCCCCCCCCCCCCGAGCCCCCCATTCGCCACCCGCGGTGCCGGCTCTCACCTCTCCGCCATGTTCCCGGCGGTCCTACCGCAGGGCAGCGGCGGCTCCGGTCCCGGTTCGGCCTCCCATGGTCCGCGTGCTGCCTGCCTGCCCCCCCCCACCACCCCCCGGTGACCCCCCCCCCCCCGCGGCCGCCCCCCGCCACCGACTAAGGCCGCCGCTGGCGCGCCCGCGCGCGCCGCGTCCCCGCCGTCACCAGCGACAACGGCCAATGGGGAGCGGCGCAAGGGGCGTGGCGCGGCGGGTGGGACACGCCCCCCCCCCCGCCGGCTGTTAAGGCCACGCCCACTTACCCTAGATGGAGGAGGGAGGGGTGGAAGGGGGGCGCAGGGGGTGATGGGAGTTGTAGTTCGGAGGGTGGGGAGCGCGCACGCGCGTGCGCAACGGGGGTATTGCGGCGCACAAGCGTGTGCAAGCGCGCGTGCGCGGAGCGGTGCGCACGTGCCCGAGGACACACGTGCGCGCGCGCGTGCAGCGCGCGTGGGTACGCGGTGCGCGCGCGTAAGCACGCGCACGCGAGAGCCTGGCGCGCAGCCGCGGGCGCGCGCGCGCGCGGCTCACGTGGACATGCGCGCGCAGCGAACATACGTGCGCACGTATGTGTGTCGCGTGCACGTGAGCACACGTGTGCACGGGGTGCCGGCACCTCCGAGTGTCATATGCCCATATACACGCTACACGCTCGAGTCTGCGCCGTGTGCACGCGAGTGCGTGTATACGGCACACGCTTTACTGCACATACATGTGCACGCCAGTTGCGTGTGTAAACGTGTTGAACATTCATGTGCGTCCGGGTTACACGTGGAAACATGGCGCACAAACTTCTGCATGCCCTTTAGACGTGTAAACACAGCGCGCATACGTGTTCATGCTGGTTACACATGTAAACACGGCACACATGGTGCACATACCTCGCACACACATGCATACACTTAGCACACACATGCGCACTGTGTGCATATCTACTGTGCGCTCACTTGCACATGTATGTGCACACATGTAAAGACGTGTGTGTGCAGATGCAACTGCATGTAAAGTACATATGTGTACACAGTGCACACACGTGTGTGCATGCAAATGCTCAAGCCTGGCAGGCATCCGTGTGCACACACATGTGCTTGCAGCACGCTGCACATGGAGCCAGTTTCCTCACATGGTCTGTGTGTGGACATGTGTGCACATTGGGCATATGTGTGTGCATGTGTCGCATGCACATGAACACACGTGTGTGCAGAGAGTGCAAACACGTGTGGTACATGTGTGTACACACTGCACGCACACGTGCACCCGATGCAAAGGGTGCCCTGGAGCTATGTACTGCTGCACCCAGCACACGCTTCTGTGCACATACATGTGCTCACACATGGTGTACATGTGCACACAAGCACTCATGCTTTTGCACAGTGTGCAAAGGCATGTGGTACATGTGCATGTACTCACTGCACACACGCATGTGCACCCAGTGCAAGCAGTGCCCTGGAGCACTGTACACAGGACACACTTCAGCACACATACATGTTCACACCAGTCACCTATGTAAACATGGCGCATATTCATGTGTGTGCTCGTTACACATGTAAACACGGGTCACACACATATGCGCACCAGTTACACATACAAACACTGCACACATGTTGCACATACACACCTTGCACACCCATGCGTGCGTTGTGCGGCACACAGCCTGCACACGCGCTGGCACATACATGCACACTGTGTGCTTGTCTACTGTGCACTCACATGCACATGTATGTGCAGACAGCACACGTGTGTTACTTACACGGACCAGGTGGACACATATGCACAGCACATGTTTCTGCCCTTACAGACTACCTAAACATACATAAGGTGCACAGTGCCCGTGTAAGTCCACAGGCACACATGTATGACTGTACAACATGCTGCACACACGTGTGCATATGTACACACAGCACATACGTGTGCACAAAGACATGCCCCTGCAGACTGGTCCCATTCCCATCCCCATCCCTGGCACTGGGCTGGGTTGGGATGAGGACACGAGACCAAGGCAGGACCATGCCTGGCTCCCAACTTGGGGTCCCAGCTGCCGTTTGTCCCCTCCAGTCTAAACCTTCTCTTACCACCCCAGACTCATCCCAGTTAATCCATTTCCCATCACCTTGCTCCTCATGATCCATTGCATGTTTCCTCACTGGGATGCACCTCTTCATGTGTAACGGGGGGCACCCGAATCATGGAATGGTTTGGGTTGGAAGGGACCTTAAAGCCCATCCAGCTCCAACCCCTGCCACGGGCAGGGACCCCTTCCACTGGAGCAGGGTGCTCTAAGCCCCTGTGTCCAACCTGGCCTTGAGCACTGCCAGGGATGGGGCAGTCACAGCTTCTCTGGGCACCCTGTGCCAGCGCCTCAGCACCCTCACAGGGAAGAGCTTCTGCCTAAGAGCTCAGCTCAGCCTCCCCTCGGGCAGGTTCAAGCCATTCCCCTTGGCCTGTCCCTACAGGCCCTTGTCCCAAGCCCCTCTCCAGCTTTCCTGCAGCCCCTTTAGGCACTGGAGCTGCTCTGAGGTCTCCCCTGCGTGCAGCAGAGGGGCAGGATCCCCTCCCTGAGCTGCTGCTCACGCTCTGTGAGTGCAGCCCAGCACACGGGGGGGTTCTGGGCTCAAGCACACACTGAAGCCAGGTCATGGGGAGCTTCTCATCAACCATCACCTCAAGTCCTTCTTCTCAGGGCTCCTCCATCCATCCATCCATCATCCATCCATCCATCCATCTGCCCATTCATCCATCCATCCATCCACCCATCCATCCATCCATCCACCCATCCATCCATCCATCCATCCATCCATCCATCCATCCATCCATCCATCCATCCATCCATCCATCATCCATCCATCCATCCATCCGCCCATTCATCCATCCATCCACCCATCCATCCATCCATCCATCCATCCACCTATCCATCCATCCATCCACCTATCCATCCATCCATCATCCATCCATCCACCTGTCCATCCATCCATCCATCCATCCATCCATCCATCCATCCGCCTATTCATCCATCCATCCACCTATCCATCCATCCATCATCCATCCATCCATCCCCCAAGTTTGTCTTTGTGCCTGCAATTGTCCCAACCCACGTGCAGGACCTTGCGCTTGGAGGTACAGGATGTCGCACTTAGAGAAGGTGAGGGCTGGGGTCCTGCTGACACCCCCAGCCCCATCCTCAGTGTTCCTACAGACGTACATCATGGATGGTGCCTCAGCAGCACTTGGGATGCCCACAGCAGTGGATGCTATGGGAGAGGCACCCACCCGGTCACTGATACTCAACAAGATGTTGAAGACACCCCTGCTCATTGCATTGGGGTTGCACTAGATGACCTTTTACGGGTGCTCTGCAGCCCAAAACATTCTATGACTCAGTGAAGGAGGCCTGGAGACCCTTGCCACATCCCCAGCTCTCCTGAAGATGAAGATCTGGCTGCAAACATCGGTTCCCCCAAGCTACATCCCTGAGCCCTGGGGCTGGGCTTTGGCCTCTTCCTTGACCCTTCCATGCCATGGCCTCCCTTCTCTTCTGGGAACCTTGAAGCATATCGCCCTTGTGACGAATGCAAGGTACCAACGTCTCCAACCCATGAGCACCCACTGTCTCTATTGCCATGGAAACCAAAACTAGGATGCTTTAATATTTTTAAGCTAGATAAAGACTTGAAACAACCCCCCAACAATTAAAGAAGAAATGACAAAAAGAAATTGACCCTTCCATTAAGCTCTATCTACAAAAGCTGCAGCAGCACCAACCCCTTAACAGCTCCATCCCAGCTCCATTTCTCCACATCTCTGTGTGTGCTGGGAGATGCAGGTTCTGGGATCAAGCAGGGGCTGTAGGGACATGAAGGTGTGGGCAGGCTCTTGAAGGCAAGCACATGGACAGCTTTCTCCACCTCTAACCTGGCCAACAGGATGGGTGCTTGCTGCTGAGGAGCGTTCAGGAGCATCTTCGTGGTGCTCAGATCTACCCAGCCAGAGCTAAATGCAGCCCAGTGAGGTCAGTTCATGTCTGTGTGTCCCTGTACCCAGCTCCTGGCTTTATGCTGGAAGGTTTTACCTCTTCTGGACCCAGATTGCTCATCACAGAATCATGGAATGGTTTGGGATTAAAGCTCATCCAGCTCCAACCCCTGCCACGGACAGGGACACCTTCCACTGGAGCAGCTTGCTCCAAGCTCCATCCTAGCCTTGAGCACTGCCAGGAGTGGGGCAGCCACAGCTTCTCTGGACACTTCTGTTGCTTATCCCAATCCCAAACCAATGTGGGATGCAAACAGCAAAAAGGCTTGTCCCATGGTGGGACAAGGGATATGGGCTGAGAAGGTCCACGGTGTCCTGCCACGAGGAGAAACCATAGGAGTGAGCCACACATGAGTGTCCCAAGGACCTTGAAGCACAGAGGAAAGGTGACATGGACACCAAAAGTGGTGGGGCAGTGGTTTTGGGGTGTCTCAGTGAAGGGGGGAACATGGCAAAGCCCCACATGGCTGGTTCAAGAACCGCATGGGTGCAGAACGGTGACGTGTGATAGGCGCAGGAACCCTGTGTCGAAGGCTCCTTGGCACCCAGGGCAGAGGTTTGGGGGGGCTCATTGCAGGGGGGCTGGACTTGATGATCTTTGAAGGTCCCTTCCAACCCAAACCATTCCATGACTCTATTGTTGCTGTTATCAGCACTTTTAGCCCCATTTTGTCCTTGTGTCATCGTCCCCTCACTTTTTCACAGCTTATATTTGGTGTTTCCTCATAATTTATCATTTTAATTGAGTCTTTTCTCTTTCCCCTCTATTGTTTGCCATTTTTTGGTGGGCTGGGTGATCTCCACAATTCACTTCAGCAGGGTTTTCCAGCTGGTTTTCCACCTTGGCTTGACTTTCTGCCCCTTTAGAAGTGTTCTACAGGTTGGTTTCCTCATTGGCCTTTATTCTAGTGTAGTTTTATGTATTTACTTCAAGCTGGAGGACACGTGGGGGGGGTTTGTATCTTCAGGGGGTTATTTCTCCTTCCCCAGCAGCTGCTTGCTGGGTCTGTTGATGGATTTATTGATTGGAGATGGGTTTCGGGGTGGCTGTTAGTTAATCAGGACATTTACCCTCCTTCTTAGCCCTCTGAGTCGCCTTCACTGCTATCCTGTGAGGTGTTTGGTTTGGTTTTCAGCAGCATTTCTACTCATTCATCCCCTCATTCACCCCCCCCAGAAGTCATTTTGGAGCCTTTTGGTGAAGATCATCTGCTTATTTTACCTGTACTCCAATTGATTTCAGAGTCCCGACAGGCACCTTCTGGAAGCTTCCAGAGGCTTCTGAGGCAGCTGATGCCCATCAACCACCTCCTGATTGCTTGGTTGGGTGCTGATGAAGTGCTTGGTTGAGGTGAGGACTAACAGGGCTCATGGGCTGCTCAGACCCCATCTCTGTGCTACCAGCTTGAGTGCTGGGGTGGCCGTGGTGTTGCTCCATCGCCCTGACCATCTTCATGGCCTCCTCTGGACCTGTTCTAAGATGTCCATGGCTGTTTCTGTCTAGGTCCACTCTCGAGCAGGCTCATGTCTGTCTTCTGCTGGCACTCCCAGAGCTGAGCATGCTTCTCATTAACGTCTTCATTAATGATCTGGTTGATTGGTGGCCTCTGCTGGCCTTAGCAGAAGGTGTCACCCAGCACAACCCCTTCTCTGTTAGGCCATTCCAGGGAGCAGAATCAATCTCCTGCCGTGCGCGGTCGCTCTGCGAACACCCACCAAGGCCAGCACTGCTGGGTGGACACAGTGGATTGTGCTGCGGGGCTTTGGACCTCCTCCAGCGCTGGAAAACTGCCTCTTTGGAGCTGAATGGTGTAGAACGACCTCGGCTGCAGGCTGTTGCAGTTCAATATCTTCATTAATGATCTAGGTGATGGGGCAGAAGGTGCCCACCACATGGTTGCTGATGATAGCAAGCAGGGAGGAGTGGCTGGTGTGCCAGAGGGGCCTCACCAGGCATTTCTTCTTGCCTCACTGAGACTATTGCTTGTTAGGGCTGGGGAAAAGCCTTGGTTAGGACGGTGCTGGCAGGAGCAGATTGCACCAGAGGCATCGCCAGGTGAGGATTACTGTGCCCAAGCCTTTGTCTGGGCAAGTGAAGGTCTTGCGTCATGAAGTTCAACAAGGCCAAGTGCAAGGTTCTGCATGTGGATTCGTGCCATCCCAAAGAGGCTGCAGGCTGTGGGAAGAGTGGATTGAGAGCATCCCTGTGGAGAAGGACCTGAGGAATAGGTGGAAGAGGCTATCAGCAACCTGCTCTAGTTGAAAGTGTCCCAGCCCGTGACAGTGGAGTTGGACTGGATGATCTTAAAGGTGCCTTTCAACTCCACCAACACCGTGATTCCATGGTTCTGTACTTTCCTGTCCTTAAGTTGGCCCGTGAAAGGATTTCATGTTTTCTTTGCCCTCTCTATTTAGGAGGGGGAGTGACAGCGTGCTGTGGTGAGCAGCAGGCATCCGGGCAACGTTACCCAGCACACAAGGAGCTTCTATCAGCGGCATAGTTAGAAGTGCATTAGCGTGTCCAAGCAATTATTTGAGTAGGTGAAGGGCTTGTGGATAGGCTGGAAGCCCACAGGGTGCCACTGCGTGGTGTTGCTGCTGCTACACTTCCAACGGGAGGGCTGGAGGTGCTGTTTCAACCCTGTCCTGCCGTTGTGCTGGGTGAGCTTGGAGGGTGACTAGGAGAAGAAAGGAAGAAGAAGCATCTCAGGGAGGGATGCAGGAGAAGTTTATTAAGGAAAAACAAAGGTAAAGGCTCAGGAGCACTGAGTGGAACCAGTTTGAGGTGCAAATCAGGGCACCGTGATGCTTTTTTATGTGATAGCTGTTACAAGAGGCCTGAGGTCTTCACTGGTGTGAGTGGCACAGATCGGTGCTGGGCTTACGCTAGAGGGAAGGTGTTTGCAGCAGAGGGTGGATGACACAGGAGAAGACGCAACGCAGAGAAGGAAGGTGGAGAAGAGGAGGAGGCTGAAGGCCATGTTTTCAGGGAGCAGGGGCTGGCACCGTGCCCTGCTTCCTCTCTTGGTGCCTTGAGAGGAAGAGACATGGATGGAGAGCCCATGTGCCAGCATTACCACGGATGTGCATCCACAACCCATTGGTGCAGGTGGTTGATGTCAGGGTGCTGTCAAGAGCCCTTAGCAGATGTTGTATCCTCTTCCTCTGCCGTAGCAGCCCAGGCCTCCGAAGCCGTAGCCAAGGCCGTAGCCGAAGCCCCCAGAGGAGACGGGCACTCCCTGGGCGCTGAGGACGTTGCCCACGGCAGCGGATGAGGAGGATCCGACGGCGGTGCTCTGGGGGAAGGAGCTGAGGATGGGTCCTGGCAGGGTGACCAGCACGGTGGAAGGCTGGATGACGACGCGGGAGTCCTCGCACTGCCTGACACAGGGCTCGTTGCAGCTGTTGGCCAGTGGGGTGGGTCCGCAGGGGCTGCAGCGGTCGTAGCAGGCCATGTCTGTGGTGTGGAGGGGCCCTGGCAGGGGACAGGAGAGGAGAGGAGAGGAGAGGAGAGGGTGTGGGGAGAGCGGAGGGCGTGGGGGTGCGAGGGGCGGTGGTGCAGGAGGGCGAGGCAGTGGGGAGGCTGGTGTGGGGCTGTGGGGCTGTGGTGCTGGGGAGGCTTGAGGGGTGCTGAGGCTGGGGCAGAGCGTGCTGGAAGAGCCGGGGCAGGGGGGCAGGAGCAGAGGGCAAGGGGCTTGAGGCTCACCTTGTTGAGCGCGCAGGAGAAGGCGTCAGCAGAGGCGAGTGAGGGACAGAGGCGCTGGGCCGGCTTTTCTGCTGGTCCCCGAGGGGCGGGACAGCCTTTGCGCATGGCAGCATTTGTCAGCAAGCAGCTGGTGCGTGCCACAGCCTGGCAAGTCATGAGCTGGGGCCTCTTTTCCTTCCCACAGCGCTCCCTTTGCATGTCCTCTGTTGAGGTCGAGTCCATCCGGCCCTGGCGGCAGCCTTCAAGTGCCCGTGTGTGTTTGGGACGATTTGCATGGAAAGTGTCTGTCAGGGCACTGTGCAGACATAACCAGAGCGTTCGAGGTGGGGTGGTGTGAGTGAGGTCATCCCGTGGCACTCGTGTGGTGTGGTTTGTGGGTGCCTTGTGAAGAGGTTTCCCATGTCCTCGTAGCCGTGTCAGGGGAGGGCCGTTTGCACCAGCAGGCTGTGGTCCTGCAAACTGTGCTTGAGATCTGGTTATTCCTGTGATGTGGGGAGCACTTCCAAAAGTTTGTGTTGCCCCAGTTGTAGAGCGACGCTGTTCTATGAGTGGCGCGTTTGCAGCCTGGCCTCTGGTTTGATGCAATGCTTGATGTAGGGCATGTTATTAGTAGACCACATTTGTAAGGGTGTTCTACTTTGAAATGATGAGTTTTTGAGACAAGGAGAGTGGTGCTCTTATGTGTTTTACTTCAGTATTCTTGCAATGCCTTTGGTGCTTTCTCCCCTTGCATGGTCATGGGGTGTGGGGTCACCTGTGTTTGTGGGCAGTTGGCTTGGGTGCTCTCTCAGCAGGTTTAGAGATGATGCAAAACCTGGAGAGAGGCTGAGATGCTGGATGGTTGTGCCATGATGCAGAGGGAACAGGAGGTGCTGGAGAATGGGCAGGTAGGAATCTGCTGAAGTTCAACAGGAAGAAATGTAAAGTTTTCCATGTAGGGAGGAATGGTGCCTGTTGTCAGAACGTGCTGGAGACTGAGAGGCTGGAAAGCAGCTTTGCTGAGTACAGCTTTGTGGTGCTGGTGGAGAACAAGCTCAGGATGGTGCAGCAATGCACCCTTGCCACAAAAGAGGCCAAGAGTCTCTATGGCAGCATTGGGAAGAGATTTGCAAGTAGGTTGGTTGTGTGTGTGTGTGTGTTCTTGCTCTCTCTTCAGTGCTGGTGAGACTTTGTGTGGAGGCCTATGTCCAGTTGAGATCTTCTCACTAGAAGAAAGCCGTGGATGTAGTGGAGCCAGTCCAATAGAGATGTTAAAAAGAAGCTCTCTGAACTGGTGCAGCCGTCTGACTACTCCCCACTGCTGGTTTTTCAGGTTGGCAGTGACGAAATTATTACGAGGAACGTAAGGGGAATGAAGAGAGACTACAGGGCCCTGGGACGGCTGGTTAAAGGGTCTGGAGCGCAAGTGGTGTTTGCCTCCATACCTGTTGCAAGCGAGGGTGAAGGGATATATAAGAAGACTCTGCAGGTTAATGTATGGCTACGTGACTGGTGCCAAAGGCAGGGGTTTGGGTTTTTCAGTCACGGGCTGCTGTATGGGACACCTGGTTTGCTGGTGACAGGCGGGATACACCAGTCCCAGAGAAAAAAAAGGGTTTTGGGGCAGGAGTTAGCAGGGCTTATTGACAGGGCTTTAAACTAGTTATGAAGGGGGGAGGGGATTTAACTGGGCCTGTTGGGGACAAGCCCAAGAGGAACATGCTAGGGATTGAAGGATGGCGGGCTAAGGAGGACTATCAATCTCTTGTTTCACTTGTGGGAAAGGATAGCTTTTTAGACCCTGTCCCGCAGGGGAAAAAGGGTACTAGGACTGGCTCCCTGAAATGCCTGTACACCAATGCACGCAGCATGGGGAATAAACAGGAGGAGTTAGAAGTCTGTGTGCGGGCTAAAGGTTATGATCTAGTGGCGATTACAGAGACATGGTGGGACAGTTCACATGACTGGAATGTGGTCATGGATGGCTATGTCCTTTTTAGGAAAGATAGGTCAGCAAAGCGAGGTGGTGGAGTTGCTCTTTACGTGAGAGAGCAACTAGAATGTATTGAGTTCTGTCCGGGGTCGGATGAGGAGCAAGTGGAATGTCTGTGGGTACGAATCAAGGGGCTGACTGGCACGGGTGATACAGTTGTGGGGGTCTATTACAGACCTCCTGATCAGGACGAAGGAGTTGATGAGGCTTTCTACAGGCAACTGGAAGTAGCCTCGCGACTACATGCCTTAGTCGTCGTGGGGGACTTTAACTACCCCGATATTTGCTGGAAGACTCACACAGCCAGTCATTCACAGTCTAGGAGGTTCCTCGAGTGCATTGATGATAATTTCTTAATGCAAATGGTGGACGTACCAACTAGGGGAGCAGCGCTGCTAGATTTAGTACTCGCCAACAAGGAGGGTTTGGTCGAAGTGGTGACGGTCAATGGCAGCCTTGGCTGCAGTGACCATGAGATGGTGGAGTTTAGGATCCTGTGTGGGAGGAATAGAATACCTAGCAAAGCCACAGTTCTGGATTTCCGAAGGGCCAACTTTGGCCTCTTCAGTCAACTGCTAAGGGAAGTCTCATGGGAAAGTGTACTAGGCGGTAAAGGGGCTCAAGATAGTTGGTTAGCATTCAAGGACCGCTTCTTCCAAGCTCAGGATCGGAGCGTCCCAATGAGTAGGAAGTCAAGTAAGGGATCTAGGAGACCGGCGTGGTTAAACAAGGAGCTGCTGGGCAAACTCAAGTGGAAAAGGAGAATCTATGGATTATGGAAGGAGGGGCTGGCCGCTTGGGAGGAATATAGGACAGTTGTTAGAGGATGTAGGGAGGCAATTAGGACAGCTAAGGCCTCCTTGGAACTCAATCTTGCTAGTCGGGTTAAAGACAATAGAAAGGGCTTCTTCAAATACATAGCAAATAAAACTAAAACAAGAGGCAATATAGGCCCACTGCTGAACGAAGTGGGTACCCTGGAGACAGAGGATATAAAGAAGGCAGAGGTGCTGAATGCCTTCTTTGCCTCTGTCTTTACTCCTGCAGACTCTCCCCGAGGGCCCCGGATTTCTATAGCCCCAGAAGGAGTCAGGACAAAGGAGGAGTTTGCTTTGGTAGATGAGGATTGGGTTAGGGATCAGCTATGCAAACTGGACATCTGTAAATCGATGGGTCCGGATGGAATGCACCCACGGGTGCTGAGGGAGCTGGCGGAGGTCATTGCTAGCCCACTCTCCATCATCTTTGGTAAGTCGTGGGAAACGGGCGAGGTGCCTGAGGATTGGTGGATGGCAAAGGTCACACCAATCTATAAGAAGGGCAAGAAGGAGGACCCGGGTAATTATAGACCGGTCAGCCTTACCTCCATCCCTGGAAAGATGATGGAACAACTTATTCTTGACTCCATCACTAGGCATATCAAGGATGAGGGGGTCATTAAGAACAGCCAACATGGTTTTATGAGGGGGAAGTCATGTATGACCAACCTTATAGCCTTCTATGAGGAAGTGACTAGGTGGAGGGATGATGGTAGAGCGGTAGATGTAGTTTTTCTTGATTTCAGTAAGGCATTTGATACTGTCTCCCACAGCATCCTCACAGATAAGCTAAGGAAGTGTGGGCTTGACGATCAAGTAGAGAGATGGATCGAGAACTGGTTGAAAGGAAGAAGGCAGAGAGTTGTGGTCAATGGCGCAGAATCTAGCTGGAGGTCTGTGACTAGTGGAGTTCCTCAGGGGTCGGTGCTGGGACCGGTGCTGTTTAATATTTTCATCAATGACCTGGATGAGGGAACTGAGTGCACCCTCAGCAAGTTTGCTGATGACACAAAACTGGGAGGAGTGGCTGACACACCAGAGGACTGTGCTGCCATTCAGCGAGACCTGGACAGGCTGGAGAGTTGGGCGGGGAGAAACTTGATGAAATTTAACAAGGGCAAGTGTAGAGTCTTGCATCTGGGGAAGAACAACCCCATGTACCAGTACAGGTTGGGGGTTGCCCTGCTGGAAAGTAGTGAACGGGAAAGGGACCTGGGGGTCCTGGTGGATAGGAGGATGACCATGAGCCAGCAATGTGCTCTTGTGGCCAAGAAGGCAAATGGCATCTTAGGGTGCATTAGAAAGGGAGTGGTTAGTAGGTCAAGAGAGGTTCTCCTCCCCCTCTACTCAGCCTTGGTGAGGCCGCATCTGGAATATTGCGTCCAGTTCTGGGCCCCTCTGTTCAAGATGGACAGGGAATTGCTTGAAGGAGTCCAGCGCAGAGCCACAAAGATGATTAAGGGAGTGGAACATCTCCCTTATGAGGAGAGGCTGAGGGAGCTGGGTCTCTTTAGCTTGGAGAAGAGGAGACTGAGGGGTGACCTCATCAATGTTTACAAATATGTAAAGGGTAGGTGTCAGGATGATGGAGCTAGGCTTTTTTCAGTGATATCCAGTGATAGGACAAGGGGCAATGGGTGTAAACTGGAACATAGGAAGTTCCACGTTAACATCAGGAAGAACTTCTTTACTGTAAGAGTGACAGAGCACTGGAACAGGTTGCCCAGGGGGGTTGTGGAGTCTCCTACACTGGAGATATTCAAGGCCCGCCTGGACAAGTTCCTGTGTGATGTACTGTAGGTTACCCTGCTCTTGCAGGGGGGTTAGACTAGATGATCATTTTAGGTCCCTTCCAACCCTTGGGATTCTGTGATTCTGTGATTCTGTGACCACCAAGACCCTGTAGGGACTCGGAGATCCTTGCTATGAGGAGAAGCTTAGAGAGGTGGGAGGTTTTTTTTCAGCCAGGAGGCAAGGCTGCAGAGGGCAGATGTCATCAATGTGTCTATACCCTGAGTGGGACGGAATGAAGAGAAGGGAGAGAGAATGTTCTCATCAGTGCCATGTCCAGAGCAAGGATAAATGGGGGAAGCCGTAAAGACGTGCCCTTTTCCTTGGAAGAGAGGGCAATGCTTTTTCAGTGTGCTTGTGGTCAGCAGTGGCACTGGTTGTGCAGGGTGGTGTTGGAGTCTCCATCCTTGGAGACACCAAAAACCTGACTGGACATCTTTGACAGCAACTTCTTGCTGACCATGCTTGAGGAGGCTGTTCTGAAAGAGATGTTTCCCAGAGTTCCCTTGTGCACTAAATGATTCTCATTGCAATGATTTTGCTTGTTGTGATGGCCGGGTAGTTGTGCTTGGAAAGAGACTTGGTCAAGTGTGTGTTGCTATGCGGAGCTTTTGTTCAAGGTTTGGGAAGGAGTGCATTAGTGTTTCCTTGTGTTTGGCAAGGGAACAGCTGGTGTCTGTGCTGGAAGCCCTCAGGAGGGTTTTTCAGGGAATTTAATACCAACTTGATGGCCTATTGAGCCCTAGCTTTGTGCTGGGTGAGGATGAATGAGCTTTGGGAAAAGAAAAGAAGAGGAAGCATCTAAGGCTTGGATAAAGAAGACATTTATTGCTTCTGTTTATATGCTGTGTCTTCCAGGGCGTTGTTGCTGGTTGTCAGGGTGCTCTCCATATCCATTAGCAGATGTTGTATCCTCTTCCTCTGCCATAGCAGCCCAGGCCTCCGAAGCCATAGCCAAGGCCGTAGCCGAAGCCCCCAGAGGAGACGGGCACTCCCTGGGCGCTGAGGACGTTGCCCACGGCAGCGGATGAGGAGGATCCGACGGCGGTGCTCTGGGGGAAGGAGCTGAGGATGGGTCCTGGCAGGGTGACCAGCACGGTGGAAGGCTGGATGACGACGCGGGAGTCCTCGCACTGCCTGACACAGGGCTCGTTGCAGCTGTTGGCCAGCGGGGTGGGTCCGCAGGGGCGGCAGAGGTCGTAGCAGGCCATGTCTGTGGTGTGGAGGGGCCCTGGCAGGGGACAGGAGAGGAGAGGAGAGGAGAGGGTGTGGGGAGAGCGGAGGGCGTGGGGGTGCGAGGGGCGGTGGTGCAGGAGGGCGAGGCAGTGGGGAGGCTGGTGTGGGGCTGTGGGGCTGTGGTGCTGGGGAGGCTTGAGGGGTGCTGAGGCTGGGGCAGAGCGTGCTGGAAGTGCCGGGGCAGGGGGGCAGGAGCAGAGGGCAAGGGGCTTGAGGCTCACCTTGTTGAGCACGCAGGAGAAGGCGTCAGCAGAGGCAAGTGAGGGACAGAGGCGCTGGGCCAGCTTTTATGCTGGTCCTGCAGTGCCCGAGGGGGCTGAGGCAGTCTTTGTGCATGGCAGCGTGTTTGTGCAAGCAGCTGGTGCATGTCAGAGCCTTGCAAGCAATTAGTTGTGGCTGTGTTTTCCTTCCTGTAGTTCTGCAATTTCATGTCCTCTGTTGAGGATGTGTCCTTCTGGTCCTGGCGGCAGCTTTCTAGTGGGAGTATGACAGGTCAAAATGTTGGTGTTGATGGTGCGTGAGAGATGGTGCAAAACATGGAAACAAAGCTTTGGAGAGGTGGGGTGACCTCAGTGATGTCATCTCTTGGCACTCTTGTGGTATGGTTTGTGGATGTGTTGTGATGAAGGGGCCCCATGTGGTAGCATCCCTGTCAGGCTGGTCTGGACTTTGGAGCTGTGCTGGCCATGTGGGGCTGCCTCTTCCATCACATTCGGTCCATCCCCACCTTGCTGCCAGGTGTCTAAGCCTGTCTGTAGGCCTGTCCTTTCCTGTCTTGTGAGCTCTGTGTGTGTCTCGGTGCCCTTTGTGTTCTAATGTTGCCCCTTGGAGTAGTGTGTTTCTGTGGAAAGCTTTTTGTAGGCATAGGGTTGTCAATGTGGCTTTATGAGAAGAGGCCTGAAACTTCACCCATGTCTGATAGAGCCTGTTGGGAGTATTTTGGGCAAGGGAATACGTACTTCAGGAGGGAAATTGAACGTAAGGAAGGGAGGGAGAGGGGGAAGGTGTTTCCAGATTTGTTTTTGTTTCTCAGAATTCTACTCTGAATTTTGATTTTTATAATTTAATGAAAGTTCCCTGAGTCAGGTGTGTTTTCTCGCCGTTGAAAACCTATGAGTGATCTCCACGTCCTTATATCGACTGAGGAGCTTTTTGTCGTATTCTCCTCATCTCATCCAGTTAAGGAAAAGGAGTGCTAGAGCAGCTCAGAGAGCACTTGTTCCCTTCCTTGTAAGGGTGTTCTGCTTTGAAATGATCAATTTTGGTGCAAAGGAGAGTGCTGTTCTGTTGTTTACTTCAGTATTCTTGCAAAGCCTTTGGTGCTTTCTCCCCTTGCATGGTCATGGGGTGTGGGGTCACCTGTGTGTGTGGGCTGCTGGCTTGGGGGCTCTCTCAGCAGGTCTAGAGATGATGCAAAACCTGGAGAGAGGCTGAGATGCTGGATGGTTGTGCCATGATGCAGAGGGAACAGGAGGTGCTGGAGAATGGGCAGGTAGGAATCTGCTGAAGTTCAACAGGAAGAAATGTAAAGTTTTCCATGTAGGGAGGAATGGTGCCTGTTGTCAGAACGTGCTGGAGACTGAGAGGCTGGAAAGCAGCTTTGCTGAGTACAGCTTTGTGGTGCTGGTGGAGAACAAGCTCAGGATGGTGCAGCAATGCACCCTTGCCGCAAAGGAGGGGAAGATATTCCACGGCAGCATTGGGAAGAGATTTGCTAGCAGGATGGTTGGTGGTGTGTTGCAGGGTGTTCTTGCTCTCTCTTCAATGCTGGTGAGGCTTTGTGTGTGCAGGCCTACGTCCAGTTGGAATCTTCTTACTAGAAGAAAGTCATGGATGTAGTGGAGCCAGTCCAATAGAGGACCACCAAGATGCTGTAGGGACTGGGAGATCCTTGCTATGAGAAGCTTAGAGAGGTGGGAGGGTTTTTTTTCAGACAGGAAGCAAGGCTGCACAGGGCAGAGGTCATCAATGTGTCTATATCCTGAGTGGGAGGGAATGAAGAGAAGGGAGAGAGAATGTTCTCATCAGTGCCATGTCCAGGGCAAGGATGAATGGGGGAACCCGTAAAGATGTGCCCTTTTCCTTGGAAGAGAAGGCAATACTGGTTGTGCAGGAAGGTATTTGAGGCACTGAAAAGCTGACTCGGCATCTTTGACATCATGTTCATGCTGACCATTTGAGGTGGCTGTCCTGAAATGTCCTGAGATGATCCCCAGAGTTCCCTTGTGCAGTAAATGATTCTGTTTGCTATGTTTCTGCTTGTGACGGCCAGGTAGCTGTGCTTGGAAAGAGACTTGGTCAAGTGTTTGCTGCCATGGGGAGCTTTTGTCCGAGTTGTGGTTAGAAGTTCATTAGCATTTGCAAAGTTTTGGGCAAGGGAAGAGCTGGTGTCTGTGCTGGAAGGCCACAGGAGGGTTTTGCAGGGGATTTAATACGTTACTGTGGTGTGGTGGAGCTTTTCCATCAACTTGATGGCCTAATGGGCCCTAGCTTTGTGCTGGTCGAGGTTGGATGAGCACTGGGAGAAGTGAAGAAGAGGAGGCCTCTTACGCTTGGATGCAGGAGAAGTTTATTGAGGAGAAATTCGTGAAAAGGCAGGAGAAGCAAGGGAACCAGTGTGAGGTAAAAGCCGGGCAACCATCAGCCGGGTTCCCTGTGTGCAGCAGGTGCTGCCCGAATCCTGAGGTCTTTGTGCCCCACAGAGGGAGCAGTGCTCTAGAGATTCCTGGGTGGTTAGGTTGTGAGATAGTGTTTGAAGTGGACTAGATCAGGATGAGAAGTGCGGAGAAGGACGTTGGAGAAGAAGAGGCGGTCCATGAGCCCTGTGTCCAGGCAGCACGAGGTGGGCCCATTCTCCCCTGGATTTCAGGCCTGCTGAGGCACTGAGCCGGCTTTTATGCTGGTCCCCGAGGGGCGGGACAGCCTTTGTGCATGGCAGCATTTGTCAGCAAGCAGCTGGTGCGTGCCACAGCCTGGCAAGTCATGAGTTGTGGTTGTGTTTTCCTTCCCACAGTGCTCTCTTTGCATGTTCTCCTGTTGAGGACGTGTCCACCTGGCCCTGGCGGCAGCTTTTAAGTACAATAATTTAAGGCCAAATACTTGGTGTTTGTGGTGCTTTTTAGGACACTTGGCCGAA
Organism: Lathamus discolor; assembly: GCF_037157495.1. Classification (NCBI taxonomy): domain Eukaryota; kingdom Metazoa; phylum Chordata; class Aves; order Psittaciformes; family Psittacidae; genus Lathamus; species Lathamus discolor. The sequence goes on along the minus strand of NC_088885.1, from coordinate 160,129,114 downwards.
CTTGCAACCAAAGTGTTTGAGAGCTGGGGTGTTGTGAGTGAGGTCATCCCGTAGCACTCATGTGGTGCAGTTTGTGAGTGCATTGTGAAGTGGGGGCCCCATGTCATCACAGCCGTGTCAGGCTGGTCCAGGCTTTGGAGCTGTGCTGGCTGTGATGTGCTGCCCCTTCCATTGCATTCAGTCTCTCCCCACCTTGCTGCCAGGTCTCTAAGCCTGTCTTCAGGCCTGTCCTTTTGCACTGAGTGACCTCTGTGGGTGCCCTTTTGCCCAATTGTTCTTGTAAGGTTGTCACCTGGTGTACTGGGTTTATGCAGTTAGGTTTTTTTTAGGTTATTATGTAGTTAACTTCAGTTTATTCGGATGAAGGAGTGGCAGAGACAGCGTGTGGTGAAATGATCATAACGCTTTTTCTGCTTCCCCCTTTGTCATTTCGGGAGAGGGAGTGTGTACTTCAGGAGGGGAGGTGGACCTGCAGTAGGGGAGGGTTGGGGGAAGCTCTTTTAAAATTTGTTTTCATTTCTCATAATTCTACTCTGTCTTTTGATTTTGATTAATGAATTACCCCAAGCAAAGTCTATTCTGATGCCTCTGGAAACCAGTGAGTGATTTCCGTGTTGTTATCTCAGCTCAGGAGCCTTTTGTCATATTCTTCTTGTACACAGTTGAGGAAGTGATAGAGCAGCCCAATGAGGACTTGTCACCCAGCCAAGGTTAACCCAGCGTAGAGCCCCATCTTTGCAGAAGAGCTGTTTCACAGGCTTGTAGAATAGAAAAGATCATAGAAGAGTTTGTGTTGGAAAGGACCTTAAGATCAAGGCAAATGGCAAATGGCATCTTAGAAGGCAAATGGCATCTTAGGGTGCATTAGAAAGGGAGTGGTTAGTAGGTCAAGAGAGGTTCTCCTCCCCCTCTACTCAGCCTTGGTGAGGCCGCATCTGGAATATTGCGTCCAGTTCTGGGCCCCTCTGTTCAAGAAGGACAGGGAATTGCTTGAAGGAGTCCAGCGCAGAGCCACAAAGATGATTAAGGGAGTGGAACATCTCCCTTATGGGGAGAGGCTGAGGGAGCTGGGTCTCTTTAGCTTGGAGAAGAGGAGACTGAGGGGTGACCTCATCAATGTTTACAAATATGTAAAGGGTGGGTGTCAGGATGATGGAGCTAGGCTTTTTTCAGTGATATCCAGTGATAGGACAAGGGGCAATGGGTGTAAACTGGAGCATAGGAAGTTCCACGTTAACATCAGGAAGAACTTCTTTACTGTAAGAGTGACAGAGCACTGGAACAGGTTGCCCAGGGGGGTTGTGGAGTCTCCTACACTGGAGATATTCAAGGCCCGCCTGGACAAGTTCCTGTGTGATGTACTGTAGGTTACCCTGCTCTTGCAGGGGGGTTGGACTAGATGATCTTTTGAGGTCCCTTCCAACCCTTGGGATTCTGTGATTCTGTGATTCTGTGATCATCGACTTCCAACCCCCCTGCCATGGGCAGGGACACTTCACACTAAACCATTTCACCCAAGGCTGTGTCCAACCTGGCCTTGAGCACTTCCAGGCATGGAGCATTCACAACTTGTTGGGCAGCCCATTCCAGCGCCTCACCAGCCTCACAGTAAAGAATTTCTTCCTTAGATCCAATCTAAACTTCCCCTCTTTAAGTTTGAACCTGTTACCCCTTGTCCTGTCACTACAAACCCTAATGAAGATTTCCTCCCCAACATCCTTAGAGGCCCCCTTCAGACACTGGAAGGCTGCTGTGAGGTCTACATGCAACTTCTCCAGGATAAGCAGCCCCAGTGTTCTCAGCCTGGCTCCATACGGGAGGTGCTCCAGTCCCTGATCATCCTCATGGCCTCCTCTGGACTTGTTCCCGCAGTTCCATGTCCTTTTTATGTTGAGGACACCAGAACTGCACACAATGCTCCAGGTGAGGTCTCACGAGAGCAGAGGGGCAGGATCACCCCCTTCGACCCGCTAGTCACGCTCCTTTTGATGCAGCCCAGGATACGGTTGGCTTTCTGGGCTGCAGGCGCACACTGAAGCCAGCTCGTGCTAAGTTTCTCACTAACCAACACCCCCAAGTCCTTCTCCACAGGGCTGCTCTGTATCTCTTCTCTGCCCTCCCTGCAGCTGAGCCTGGGATTGCTCTGACCCAGGTGCAGGACCTTGCACTTGGCATGGTCAAACTTCATAAGGTTGGCATCAGCCCACCTCACAAGCGTGTCAAGATCCCTCTGGATGGCATTTCTTGCCTCCAGTGTATCAACTGACCCATAGCAAGGTAAGACCATGGACAGGGAACTCTGGCGTGTGTGGAACATGGAGCATGCAGCCTGGGGGTCAATGCAACAAGAACCCACACGTGGGTCAGAGAAGGAGTGCATAGCAAGGAGGATGCTGAACTGGGCACCCTGCACGAGATACCAATGGTCCTCACATCAAGGGGAGCAATGGACACTGTGCTGATCCCTGGTGAAGCATCACCTATAGTTCTGTGTTGAGTTTTGGGCTCCCCAGTAGAAGAGAGACATGGAGCTCCTGGAGCAAGTCGTGGTGCCTGGGAGCAGTTCCAGTAGGCTGGGAGAGAGCTCATGAGCCTCATATTGTGAAGAAGATCAGGAGGTACATTCTCAGAAAGTAGAGGCTGTGGAGCCTGACCTCATTCCTACAGAAGGTGACAGAAGGAACCTTCCTGGAGAGCAGTGCCGTGCCCAGCAAGGTCAGGGTGACAGGCTGTGGTTTAGGTGTGGATTTTGGGAGGGCAAATTGTCCTTGAGCAACCTCTGTGCCTTCTTCCCTGTTGAAGGCACTGGGTGTTGGCCAAGGTTAGAGCAGTGTCTATTGCTGAGCTGTGCTTGAAGGAAGCTTTTGTCACTGTCTCCCATGACACGCTCCTAGTAATCAGAGAAAGTCTGGGTTGTGAAAGAGCCCAGGGGGGAGGACTGCAAAGTGGCTGAAGGGCTGGGCCCAGAGGCTTGTGATCAGTGGCAGGACAAGAGGCTGTGGGCACAAAGGAAAAACAGATGGAATTCCATGGGCAATGAAGGCAATCCTTCTTCAGTGTGAGCATGGTCACAGAGTGGAAGAGGTTGTGGTGTATCCTTGGTGAGAGCTACTGAAACCCAACTGGCCATGTCTAGGACAAGCTGCTGTAGGTGGCCCTGCTGGAGCCAGGGGTTGAAGCAGCTGCTCTCCAGAGGTTCCTGCTAAACTAAATGGTTGTGTGATTCTGATTGCTGGGCTGGAGAGCCACGCTGTGGAGGAGAGTTAGTCAGGTGTGTCCTGGCAGTGCTTCATCAGAGGCATGCACAGGGAAGTGTTATCAAGTCATTAGTGTGAGCCAGTGAGGGACTTGTGTCATGTTCTAGAAGCCCTCCACCTCCCACTGTGTGTCCTTGTTGGCTGTCCCGGCATATTTCCTAGAGTGGCCATACTTCACCCACCCTGATGTCCTGGAGAGACCTGACTTTTTCTGCATGAGGTTGAAAAAGCCTTGGTAGAAGAAAGGAAGAGGAGGCGTCTCAGGCCAGGATGCAGGAGAACTTTATTGAGGCAAAAGAGTTGAGAAGTCAGACGCACCAAGTGGAAGGGAGAGGATCTGAGGTGCAAGTAGAGTGATCTTTTTCCAAGGTCTTCTGCTTGAGTCAGTATTTACCAGAGTGTGCAGATCTTTGTGGCCTGCATTGGGAGCAGCTCCCTTTCATTTCCCATGATGGACTTCCACTTGAGAGATGATGGATGCAGCAGAGAGTAGCAGGAATAGCTGAAGGGGCAATTAAAGAAGGCAATGAAAGAAGAAGAGGAGGCCCATGGGCCATGGTTCCAGGCAGCAAAACTGGGCACATTCTCTTCTCCCCTGAGTTTTCTTTTGAGAGCAGGAGCTGTGGAGAGCAGGTCCACGTGTCAGAAACAGAACTGCATTTTCTGACCTTGCCAGGGCTTCAAGGATGTTCCTGGTTGGTGTCACAGGTGTTGTCGTGAGCCCTTAGCAGATGTTGTATCCTCTTCCTCTGCCATAGCAGCCCAGGCCCCCGTAGCCGTAGCCCAGGCCGTAGCCGAAGCCCCCAGAGGAGACGGGCACTCCCTGGGCGCTGAGGACGTTGCCCACGGCAGCGGATGAGGAGGATCCGACGGCGGTGCTCTGGGGGAAGGAGCTGAGGATGGGTCCTGGCAGGGTGACCAGCACGGCGGGAGGCTGGATGACGACGCGGGAGTCCTCGCACTGCCTGACACAGGGCTCATTGCAGCTGTTGGCCAGCGGGGTGGGTCCGCAGGGGCTGCAGCGGTCGTAGCAGGCCATGTCTGTGGTGTGGAGGGGCCCTGGCAGGGGACAGGAGAGGAGAGGAGAGGAGAGGGTGTGGGGAGAGTGGAGGGCGTGGGGGTGCGAGGGGCGGTGGTGCAGGAGGGCGAGGCAGTGGGGAGGCTGGTGTGGGGCTGTGGTGCTGGGGAGGCTTGAGGGGTGCTGAGGCTGGGGCAGAGCGTGCTGGAAGAGCCGGGGCAGGGGGGCAGGAGCAGAGGGCAAGGGGCTTGAGGCTCACCTTGTTGAGCGCGCAGGAGAAGGCGTCAGCAGAGGCGAGTGAGGGACAGAGGCGCTGGGCCGGCTTTTATGCTGGTCCTGCAGTGCCCGAGGGGGCTGAGGCAGTCTTTGTGCATGGCAGCGTGTTTGTGCAAGCAGCTGGTGCATGTCAGAGCCTTGCAAGCAATTAGTTGTGGCTGTGTTTTCCTTCCTGTATTTCTGCAATTTCATGTCCTCTGTTGAAGATGTGTCCTTCTGGTCCTGGCAGCAGCTTTCTAGTCGAGAATGACAGGTCAAAAGCCTGTTATTGATGGCATGTGAGAGATTGTGCAAAACATGGAAACAAAGCTTTGGAGAGGTGGGGTGACCTCAGTGATGTCATCTCTTGGCACTCTTGTGGTATGGTTTGTGGATGTGTTGTGATGAAGGGGCCCCAAGTCGTAGCATTCCTGTCAGGCTGGTCTGGACTTTGGAGCTGTGCTGGCCTTGTGGGACTGCCTCTTCCATCACATTCGGTCCCTCCCCACCTTGCTGCCAGGTCTCTAAGCCTGTCTGTAGGCCTGTCCTTTCCTGTTGGGTGAGCTCTGTGGGTGTCTCGGTGCCCTTTGTGTTCTAAGGTTGCCCCTCGGAGTAGTGTGTTTCTGTGGAAAGCTTTTTGTAGGCATAGGGTTGTCAATGTGGCTGTATGAGAAGAGGCCTGAAACTTCACCCATGTCTGATAGAGCCTGTTGGGAGTATTTTGGGCAATGGAATACGTACTTCAGGAGGGAATTTGAACGTAAGGAAGGGAGGGAGAGGGGGAAGGTGTTTCCAGATTTGTTTTTGTTTCTCAGAATTCTACTCTGACTTTTGATTTTTATAATTTAATTAAAGTTCCCTGAGTCAGGTGTGTTTTGTCGCCGTTGAAAACCTATGAGTGATCTCCACGTCCTTATATCGACTCAGGAGGTTTTTGTCGTATTCTCCTCATCTCATCCAGTTAAGGAAAAGGAGTGCTAGAGCAGCTCAGAGAGCACTTGTTCCCTTCCTTGTAAGGGTGTTCTACTTTGAAATGATCAATTTTGGTGCAAAGGAGAGTGCTGTTCTGTTGTTTACCTCAGTATTCCTGCAAAGCCTTTGGTGCTTTCTCCCCTTGCATGGTCATGGGGCATGGGGTCACCTGTGTTTGTGGGCAGTTGGCTTGGGGGCTCTCTCAGCAGGTCTAGAGATGATGCAAAACCTGGAGAGAGGCTGAGATGTTGGATGGTTGTGCCATGATGTAGAGGGAACAGGAGGTGCTGGAGAATGGGCAGGTAGGAATCTGCTGAAGTTCAACGGGAAGAAATGTAAAGTTTTCCATGTAGGGAGGAATGGTGCCTGTTGTCAGAACGTGCTGGAGACTGAGAGGCTGGAAAGCAGCTTTGCTGAGTACAGCTTTGTGGTGCTGGTGGAGAACAAGCTCAGGACGGTGCAGCAATGCACCCTTGCCGCAAAATAGGCCAAGCGTCCCCATAACAGCAATGGGAATAGTTTTGCTCGCAGGTTGGTTGGTGGTGTGTATTTGGGTGATCTTGCTCTCTATTCAATGCTGGTGAAATTTGTGTGGAATCCTATGTCCCATAGAGTTCTTCTTACTAGAAGGACATGGATGCAGTGGAACCTGCCAAAAGCAAGACCACGAAGATGCTGTAGGGACTGGAAGGTCCTTGCTATGAAGAGAAGCTTAGAGAGGTGGGAGGGTTTTTTTCAGCCAGGAGCCAAGGCTGCAGAGGGCAGATGTCATCAATGTGTCTATATCCTGAGTGGGAGGGAATGAAGAGAAGGGAGAGAGAATGTTCTCATCAGTGCCATGTCCAGGGCAAGGATGAATGGCGGAAGCCGTAAAGACGTGCCCTTTTCCTTGGAAGAGAAAGCAACACTTTTTCAGTGTGACTGTGGTCAGCAGTGGCACTGGTTGTGCAAGGAGGTGTTACAGTCTCACGTATTTTATTGAGACGAAAGAATGAAAATGTAAAAGCACCAAAAGCACCAAGTGGAAGCGAGACAGTCTGAGGTGCAAGGAATGCAACCATGTGCAGAAGTCTTCTGCTTGCAGTACATTTGGCAGAGCACTGAGTTCTTCCTGCCCTGCAGTGCAAGCAGCATAGCAGAGGTCCCCCAATAGTCTCTGACTTGTAAGAAGGGGTTTGCAGCAGAGAGTCCTGGACACAGTCAAGGAGATGATGCGAAGAAGGAAGCAGTACAACAGGAGGAGGTGCAGGGGCAATATTTTCAGGCATCCCGGGCACACCCCGTACCCTGCTTCCTCTCTTGGTGCCTTGAAAGCAGGAGCTGTGAACAGTTCTGCCAGAAAACTGAAAACCTGACTGGACATCTTTGACAGCGTATTCTTGCTGACCATGCTTGAGGAGCCTGGTCTGAAATAGATGATCCCCAGAGCTCCCTTGTGCGGTAAATGATTCTGTTAGCTATGTTCCTGCTTGTGATGGCCAGGTAGCTGTGCTTGGAAAGAGACTTGGTCAAGTGTGTGCTGCCATGGGGAGCTTGTGTCCGAGGTGTGCATAGAAGTGCATTGGAATTTGTAAGTTTTTTGGCAAAGGAAGAGCTGGTGTCCGTGCTGGAAGCCCACAGGAGGGTTTTGCAGGGGATTTAATACATTACTGTGGTGTAGTGGACCTTTCCACCAACTGGATGGCCTATTGAGACCTAGATTTGTGCTGGTTGAGATTGGATGAGCACAGGGAGAAGTGAAGAAGAGGAGGCCTCTTACGCTTGGATGCAGGAGAAGTTTATTGAGGAGAAATTCATGAAAAGGCAGGAGAACCAAGGGAACCAGTGTGAGGCAAAAGCAGGGCAACCATCAGCCGGGTTCCCTGTGTGCAGCAGGTGCTGCCCGAACCCTGAGGTCTTTGTGCCCCACAGAGGGAGCCGTGGTCTAGAGATTCCCGGGTGGTTTAGGCTGTGAGATAGTGTTTGAAGTGGACTAGATCAGAATGAGAAGTGCGGAGAAGGAAGTTGGAGAAGAAGAGGAGGTCCATGAGCCCTGTGTCCAGGCAGCACGAGGTGGGCCCATTCTCCTCTGGATTTCAGGCCTGCTCAGGGACTGGGCTGGCTTTTATGCTGGTCCCTGAGGGGCGGGACAGCCTTTGCGCGTGGCAGCATTTGTCAGCAAGCAGCTGGTGCGTGCCACAGCCTGGCAAGTCATGAGCTGGGGCCTGTTTTCCTTCCCACAACGCTCCCTTTGCATGTCCTCTGTTGAGGACGTGTCCATCCGGCCCTGGCGGCAGCTTTTAAGTGCAAGTATTGAAGGCCAGAAGCTTGTTTCTTGTGGCATCTTTTTGGCCAGGCAGTAAACACGACCAAAGTGTTAGAGAGGTGGGGTGTCCTCAGTGAGGTTATCCAATGGTGCTCATGTGCTGTGCTTTGCAGGTGCATTGTGTAGAATGGGTGCCATTTCCTCAGAGCCCTGTCACGTCAGTCTGTGCTTTGGAGCTGTGCTGGCCGTGGGGAGCTGCCCCTTCGATCGCATTCGATTCCTCCCAGCCTTGTTGCCTGGTCACTAATCCTGATTTCAGCCCTTGGTTGAATTCTGTGCATGTCCTGGTGCCCTTTGTGGTTGTAAGGCTGTCCCTGGAAGGGTGCATTTATGTGGACAGGTTTTGGTAGCCGTGGGTCTGCTGTGGTGCCTTCTGTGAGAAAATGCCAGAAGCTTTCTCCATGTCCAATAGAGCATGTGGGAAGGACCTATGTTGGGTAAAGTAATGGAGGCCTCTTTCCCATTATAGTGACCCCACAATGAAGAAGTTAAGAGTGTGAAGAGGAAGGATTGGCAGAGACAAGGTGTGTTGTACTGACCACAGGTCCCATTCCCCTCTTGCCTGTGCCACTTTGGTCGAAGTTGTAAGTACTTTGGGACTGAAGTGGATCCTTGAAGAAAGGCGGCGTTGGGGGAAAGTGTTTTAAGAGTTGATTATTTTCTTATTTCTCTGCCCTGATTTTGTTACATGAATTTCCCCATATGAAGTCTGTTTTACTGCCCCTGGAAACTGGTGAGTGATCTCCATTTTCTTATCTTGATTCTGGAGGCTTCAGTCTTATTCTTCTCCCCCTAAAGCAGTTGAGGAAGGGGAGTGATGCAGGGGCTCAGTGAGCACTTGGTGCCCAGCCAAGGTGAACCCACCACAGAGCCCCATCTTCACAGGAGAACAGGGTGACAGGCTTGCTCCTGCACCTCGTCCCCATTGCCTTTTACCCGGCCTCATTGTGCCACTGTGAGGAGGATTGTGACCTCATAGTGGGGCCTTTCTCTGTGACCTCAGAGCAGAGGGATGGTGGCTTGGGTCCCCTGCAGAGGTGGTCCAGGGGCACAGCAGTAGGGAGGATGGTTGTTCTGGAGACCCCCTGCACTTTTGGAATGCATAGTGATGAGGAGCCTGTGTCCAAGATAGGCCCAAAGGCATCATTTATGGACCCCATAGCAAGATGAGACCATAGCCTGCAGACTGTGATGTGAATGGAATGGGGACCGTGGACCCAGGAGGTCAATGCAACAAGGACCCACACTGGAGTCTGAGAAGGATCCCAGAGCAACGAGGTTGGTGACCTGGGCACACTGTATGGGGTTACTATGGTCCTTGCAGCAAGGTGGTAAGGGGCCAGGAATCCATGTGTGGGTGGCCTTGGGACCCCAGCCAGATGTGCCCATGAGACTGGGGCAACTTCATCAGAGGCATGTTCAGGGGAACGTAGTCATGTTCAAGACTGTTTGAGCCATTTGGTGCCTCAAGCTACTGTGTCACGTTGTGGAGGCCACCCAGGAGCCTGTCTTTGATGCGTGTGATGGCATACTTCCCATGAGAAGACTTATGGCCTTTTTCCACTTACCGGGAAGACCTTCTGATACCTGACTTAGTGCTGCGTGAAGTTGGAAGAGCCTTGGTAGAAGAAAGGGAGAGGAGGCATCAGAGGCTGGGATGGAGGAGACCGTTATTGAGGCAAGAGGAATTGTGAAGAGGGGGTCCCATATCCTCACAGCATTGTTACACTGCTCTGAGCTTTGGAGCTGTGCTGGCCGTGAGGGTCCTGCCCCTCCCATCGCATCCGGTCCCTCTCTGCCTTGCTGCCAGGTCTCTAAGCCTGTCTTTTGGCCCGTCCTTTCCCTGTGGATGTGCTCTGTGGTTGTCTTGGTGGCCTTTTTTCTTGCAAAGTGTTCGCTGGGTGAGTGCTTTTATGTGGAATGTTTTTGTTAGCCATTATGTTGCTGTGGTGTCTCCCGTGAGAAGGTGCCTGAAGCTTTCTCCAAGTCCGATAGAGGCTGTGGGAAGGATTCACCTAAGTTCACGGAGGGCTGTTTCCTGTGGAAGGGGCCCCAGAATGGAGCAGATGAAGAGAGTGAGGAGGGTGGAGTGGCAGAGACAATGTGGGCTGAACTGACCGCAATTCCCCTTCCCATCCCTCTGTACTGTTTTGGGAAAGGGAGTAAGTAATGTAGGAGGCAAGATGAACCTGGAAGAAGGGAGAGGTTGGGGGAGTGTGTGCTAGGATTTGTTTCAAGTTCTCCTAATTCTCCTGTGACTTTTGATTTCGATAAGTGTATTTCAACATATGAAGTCTGTTTTGCTGCCACTGGAAAGCAGTGAGTGATCTCCATGTTCTTATCCCGATTCGGGAGACTTTCATCTTATTTTTCTCTCCCCTCTCAAGGAAGCAGAGCGATAGAGCAGCTCCTTAAGCACTTGATGCCCAGCCAAGCTCCACTCATGGAGCCCCATCTTTGCAGCAGAACTGGGTCACAAGCTTGGTCCTGCACTTGTCTCCAGTGCTCTATGTAGGGTGGTGCTGAGCCAAGGTGAGGAGGATTGTGACCTCACACTGGGGGCTTTCTCTGTGACATCAGAGCTGAGGAATGTTGGCTTTGGGTCCCCTGCAGAAGTGGTCCAGAGATTCTGCAGCAGGGAGGATGGTGCTCAGGAGACCTCCTGCGTGGGTCATTGATGGGCTTCTCAGTGAAGAGGTGCTGATGCCTAGGGAAAATCCAAGTCCTCTTTTGTGGACCCCATAACAAGGTGAGACCATGGCCTGGGAACTGTGGTGTGTGTGGAGTGGTGACCAAGCAGCTGGGTGGTCAGTGCAACACCGACCCACACCTGGGTGAGAGCAGGATCTCAGAGCAGAAAAGGTGGTGATCTGTGCACACTGCATAGGCAACCCAAGGTCCTTGTGGTTGGGGGGCCTGGAACACCACCCAAATGGTCTCATGAGTCTGTGGTGACTCCATCAGAGGCGTGCTCATGGGAGTGTTGTCATGTTCATGACTATGTTTGAGCCAGCGCTTCCTCAAACGTCTACCACATTGTGAAAGCACCCCAGGTGCCAGTGTCTGTTGGTCGTGGTGGTTATTTCCCAGGAGAATCCTTGTGGCCTTTTTCAGCCACACAGATGGGCTGTTGAGCCCTGGCTTTGTGCTGCATGAAGTTGGAAGAGCTTTGGTAGAAGAAAGGGTGAGGAGGTGTCAGAGGCTGGGATGCAGGAGAACTTTATTGAGATAAAAGCATGAAAACGTACAAGCATAAGGAGGAAGAGAGCTGAGATGCAAGTAGAGTGACCATGCACTGAGGTCTTCTATATGCAGTAGATTTTGTCAGAGCACCGAGGTCTTCCTGGCTTGCGTGGGGTGGAAACCATTGGAGGTCCCCTGATGCTGTTTAGCCTATAAGATGCTGGTGCAGCACACAGTACTGCATGAAGCAGATGGGGTGGTGCAGAGAAGGAATTTGGAGAAGAGGAAGACATCCATGGGCCACGCTTAGCAGATGTAACCTCTTCCTCTGCCATAGCAGCCCAGGCCTCCGAAGCCGTAGCCAAGGCCGTAGCCGAAGCCCCCAGAGGAGACGGGCACTCCCTGGGCGCTGAGGACGTTGCCCACGGCAGCGGATGAGGAGGATCCGACGGCAGTGCTCTGGGGGAAGGAGCTGAGGATGGGTCCTGGCAGGGTGACCAGCACGGTGGGAGGCTGGATGACGACGCGGGAGTCCTCGCACTGCCTGACACAGGGCTCGTTGCAGCTGTTGGCCAGCGGGGTGGGTCCGCAGGGGCTGCAGCGGTCGTAGCAGGCCATGTCTGTGGTGTGGAGGGGCCCTGGCAGGGGACAGGAGAGGAGAGGAGAGGAGAGGGTGTGGGGAGAGCGGAGGGCGTGAGGGTGCGAGGGGCGGTGGTGCAGGAGGGCGAGGCAGTGGGGAGGCTGGTGTGGGGCTGTGGGGCTGTGGTGCTGGGGAGGCTTGAGGGGTGCTGAGGCTGGGGCAGAGCGTGCTGGAAGAGCCGGGGCAGGGGGGCAGGAGCAGAGGGCAAGGGGCTTGAGGCTCACCTTGTTGAGCACGCAGGAGAAGGCGTCAGCAGAGGCGAGTGAGGGACAGAGGCGCTGGGCCGGCTTTTATGCTGGTCCCCGAGGGGCGGGACAGCCTTTGCGCAGGGCAGCATTTGTCAGCAAGCAGCTGGTGCGTGCCACAGCCTGGCAAGTCATGAGCTGGGGGCCTCTTTTCCTTCCCACAACGCTCCCTTTGCATGTCCTCTGTTGAGGTCGAGTCCATCCGGCCCTGGCGGCAGCCTTCAAGTGCCCGTGTGTGTTTGGGACGATTTGCATGGAAAGTGTCTGTCAGGGCACTGTGCAGACATAACCAGAGCGTTCGAGGTGGGGTGGTGTGAGTGAGGTCATCCCGTGGCACTCGTGTGGTGTGGTTTGTGGGTGCCTTGTGAAGAGGTTTCCCATGTCCTCGTAGCCGTGTCAGGGGAGGGCCGTTTGCACCAGCAGGCTGTGGTCCTGCAAACTGTGCTTGAGATCTGGTTATTCCTTTGATGTGGGGAGTACTTCCAAAAGTTTGTGTTGCCCCAGTTGTAGAGCTACGCTGTTCTATGAGTGGCGCGTTTGCAGCCTGGCCTCTGGTTTGATGCAGTGCTCGAAGTTGGGCTCCTTGTTAGAAGACCACCTTTTTAAGGGTGTTCTACTTTGAAATGATCAATTTTGGTGCTAAGGAGAGTGCTCTTCTGTTGTTTACCTCAGTATTCAGGCAAAGCTTTGATGCTTTCTCTGCTCGAATGTTCATGGGATGTGGGGTCACCTGTGTTTGTGGGCAGTTGGCTTGGGTGCTCTCTCAGCAGGTTTAGAGATGATGCAAAATCTGGAGAGAGGCTGAGATGCTGGATGGTTGTGCCATGATGCAGAGGGAACAGGAGGTGCTGGAGAATGGGCAGGTAGGAATCTGCTGACGTTCAACAGGAAGAAATGTAAAATTTTCCATGTACAGAGGAATGGTGCCTGTTGTCAGAACGTGCTGGAGACTGAGAGGCTGGAAAGGAGCTTTGCTGAGTACAGCTTTGTGGTGCTGGTGGAGAACAAGCTCAGGACGGTGCAGCAATGCACCCTTTCCTCAAAAGACGCCAAGAGTCTCCATGGCAGCATTGGGAAGAGATTTGCAAGCAGGTTGGTTTGTGTGTGCGTGTGTTCTTGCTCTCTCTTCATTGTGGTGAGACTTTGTGTGGAGGCCTATGTCCAGTTGAGAACTTCTCACTAGAAGAAGATCATGGATGTATTGGGTCCAGTCCAATAGAGGACCACCAAGATGCTGTAGGGACTGGGAGATCCTTGCTATGAGAAGCTTAGAGAGGCGGGAGGGTTTTTTCAGCCAGGAGGCAAGGCTGCACAGGAAAGAGGTCATCAGTGTGTCTATATCCTGAGTGGGACGGAATGAAGAGAAGGGAGAGAGAATGTTCTCATCAGTGCCATGTCCAGGGCAAGGATGAATGGGGGAAGCCGTAAAGACGTGCCCTTTTCCTTGGAAGAGAAGGCAGCACTGGTTGTGCAGGAAGGTGTTCGAGACACTGAAAAGCTGACTGGACATCTTTGACATCATGTTCATGCTGACCATTTGAGGAGGCTGTCCTGAAATAGATGATAACCAGCGCTCCCTTGTGCAGTAAATTATTCTGTTTGCTATGTTTCTGCTTGTGATGGTGTCGTGGTTTAAACCCAACCACAAACCTCGTCCACTCACTCCCCCCCTTCTTGCCCTCTCCCTGCTTCTGGAGGGACGGAGATGAGAATCGAAAAAAATGCAACTCACATGGGTTGAGATAAGAACAGTTTAGTAACTAAGGTATAACACAAGTCAGTGCTGCTACCACCAATAATAATAGCGCTAAAGGAAATAACAAGAGGAAAGAATACAACAGCTCAACACCAGCTGACCAATAACTCGCCCCACTCCCCCCAGCAGAGCACCGACCGATACCTCGTCCAACCCTGCAGTCCCAGCCCTTCCGGGTAACTCCAAGTTACATCCTGGGCATGACGTGCAGTGGTATGGAATACCTCTTTGGCTAGTTTGGGTCAGGTGTCCTGTCTCTGCTTCCTCCCAGCCTCCCCTCCTCCCTGGCAGAGCATGAGGCTCAGAAAGTCCTTGGCCAGACCAAACATTCGAGCAGCAACTGAAAACATCGGCGTTATCAGCACTGTTCCCAGGCCAAAAGATCAAAACACAGCACTGTACTAGCTCCTAAGAAGGAGAAAACTGCTGCAGCTCAAACCAGGACAAATGGCCAGGTAGCTGTGCTTGGAAAGAGACTTGGTCAAGTGTGTGCTGCCTTGGGGAGCTTGTGTCCGAGGTGTGCATAGAAGTTCATTAGCATTTGCAAGGTTTTAGGCAAGGGAAGAGCTGATGTCTGTGCTAGAAGTCCACAGGAGGGTTTTGCAGGGGATTTAATACATTACTGTGGTGTGGTGGAGCTTTTCCACCAAGTTGATGGCCTATTGAGCCCTAGCTTTGTGCTGGTCGAGGTTGGATGAGCACTGGGAGAAGTGAAGAAGAGGAGGCCTCTTACGCTTGGATGCAGAAGTTTATTGAAGAAAAAAATGGTGAAAGGTCAGGAGAACCAAGGGGACCAGTGTGAGGTAAAAGCAGGGCAACCATCAGCCGGGTCCTCTGTGTGTAGCAGGTGCTGCCCGAATCCTGAGGTCTTTGTGCCCCACAGAGGGAGCCGTGCTCTAGAGATTCCCAGTGGGGTTTGGGCTGTGAGATAGTGTTTGAAGTGGACTAGATCAGAATGAGAAGTGCGGAGAAGGAAGTTGGAGAAGAAGAGGAGGTCCATGAGCCCTGTGTCCAGGCAGCACGAGGTGGGCCCATTCTCCTCTGGATTTCAGGCCTGCTGAGGGACTGGGCTGGCTTTTACGCTGGTCCCTGAGGGGCGGGACAGCCTTTGTGCGTGGCAGCATTTGTCAGCAAGCAGCTGGTGCGTGCCACAGCCTGGCAAGTCATGAGTTGTGGTTGTGTTTTCCTTCCCACAGTGCTCTCTTTGCATGTTCTGCTGTTGAGGACGTGTCCATGTGGGCCTGGCGGCAGCTTTTAAATATAATAATTTAAGGCCAAATACTTGGTGTTTGTGGTGCTTTTTAGGACAGTTGGCTGAACTTGCAACCAAAGTGTTTGAGAGCTGGGGTGTTGTGAGTGATGTCATCCCGTAGCACTCATGTGGTGCGGTTTGCGAGTGCATTGTGAAGTGGGGGCCCCATGTCATCACAGCCTTGTCAGGCTGGTCTGGGATTTGGAGCTATGCTGGCTGTGATAGGCTGCCCCTTCCACTGCATTCAGTCCCTCCCCACCTTGCTGCCAGGTCTCTAAGCCTGTCTTCAGGCCTGTCCTTTCGCACTGAGTGACCTCTGTGGGTGTCCTGTTGCCCAATTGTTCTTGTAAGGTTGTCACCTGGTGTACTGGGTTTATGCAGTTAAGATTTTTTTAGGTTATTATGTAGTTAACTTCAGTTTATTCGGAGGAAGGAGTGGCAGAGACGGCGTGTGGTGAAATGATCATAATGATTTTTCTCCATCTCCCTTTGTCATTTCGGGAGAGGGAGTGTGAGCGCTCCATCCCTGGCAGTGTTCAAGGCCAGGTTGGATGAAGCCTTGTGTTGGATGGTTTAGTGAGAGGTGTCCCTGCCCGTGGCAGGGGGTTGGAACTGGATGATCTTAAGGTCCTTTTCAACCCTAACCATTCTATGATTCTATGATTCTATGATTTCAGGAGGGGAGGTGGACCTGCAGTAGTGGAAGGTTGGGGGAAGCTCTTTTAAAATTTGTTTTCATTTCTCATAATTCTACTCTGTCTTTTGATTTTGATTAATGAATTACCCCAAGCAAAGTCTATTCTGGTACCTCTGGAAACCAGTGAGTGATTTCCGTGTTGTTATCTCAGCTCAGGAGCCTTTTGTCATATTCTTCTTGTACACAGCTGAGGAAGTGATGGAGCAGCCCAATGAGGACTTGTCACCCAGCCAAGGTTAACCCAGCGTAGAGCCCCATCTTTGCAGCAGAGCTGTTTCACAGCCTTGTAGAATAGAAAAATCATAGAAGAGTTTGTGTTGGAAAGAACCTTAAGATCATCGAGTTCCAACCCCCCTGCCATGGGCAGGGACACTTCACACTAAACTATTTCACCCAAGGCTGTGTCCAACCTGGCCTTGAGCACTACCAGGGGTGAAGCATTCACAACTTCCTTGGGCAGCCCATTCCAGTGCCTCACCACCCTCACAGTAAACAACTTCCTCCTTATATCCAGTCTAATCTTCCCCTGTTTAAGTTTTAACCTGTTACCTCTTGCCCTATCACTACAGTCCTTAATGAAGAGTCCCTTCCCTACATCCTTATAGGCTACCTTAAGACACTACAAGGCTGCTGTGAGGTCTCCACACAGCTTTTCTTCTCCAGGCTGAACAGCCCCAACTTCCTCAGCCTGTCTTCATACGGGAGGTGCTCCAGTTCCCTGATCATCCTCGTGGCCTCCTCTGGACTTGTCCCAACAGTTCCATGTCCTTTTTATGTTGAGGACACCAGAACTGCACACAATGCTCCAGGTGAGGTCTCACGAGAGCAGAGCAGAGGGGCAGGATCACCTCCTTCGGCCTGCTGGTCACGCTCCTTTTGATGCAGCCCAGGACACGGTTGGCTTTCTGGGCTGGGAGCGCACACTGAAGCTGGCTCATGTTCATTTTCTCATCGACCAGCACCCCCAAGTCCTTCTCTGCAGGGCTGCTCTGAATCTCTTCTCTAACCTCCCTGCAGCTGAGCCTGGGATTGCTCTGACCCTGGTGCAGGCCCTTGCACTTGGCATGGTCAAACTTCATAAGTTTGGCATCAGCCCACCTCACAAATGTGTCATGATCCCTCTGGATGGCATTTCTTGCCTCCAGCATGTCAACCGACCCATAACAAGGTGAGACCATGGACAGGGAACCCTGGCATATGTGGAATATGGACCATGCAGCCAGGGGGTCAATGCAACAAGAATCCACACTTGGGCCAGAGAAGGACAGCATAGCAAGGAGGATGCTGATCTGGGCACCCTGCATGAGATAGGAATGGTCCTTTCAGCAAGGGGAGCAATGAAGATTGTGCTGATCCCTGGTGAAGCATCACCTGGAGTTCTGTGTTTTGTTCTCCCCAGTAGAAGAGAGACATGGAGCTCCTGGAGCAAGTCGTGGTGCCTGGGAGCAGTTCCAGTAGGCTGGGAGAGAGCTCATGAGCCTCATATTGTGAAGAAGATCAGGAGGTACATTCTCAGAAAGTAGAGGCTGTGGAGCCTGACCTCATTCCTACAGAAGGTGACAGAAGAAACCTTCCTGGAGAGCAGTGCCGTGCCCAGCAAGGTCAGGGTGACAGGCTGTGGTTTAGGTGTGGATTTTGGGAGGGGAAATTGTCCTTGACCAACCTCTGTGCCTTCTTCCCTGTTGAAGGCACTGGATGTTGGCCAAGGTTAGAGCAGTGTCTATTGCTGAGCTGTACTTGAAGGAAGCTTTTGTCACTGTCTCCCATGACACGCTCCTAGTAAGCAGAGAAAGTTTGGGTTGGGAAAGAGCCGAGGGAGGGGGACTGCAAAGTGGCTGAAGGGCTGGGCCCAGAGACTTGTGATCAGTGGCAGGACAAGAGGCTGTGGGCACAAGGGAAAAAAGGTGATATTTCATGGGCAAAGAAGGAAATCCTTTTTTAGTGTAAGGAAGGTCAATGAGTGGAAGAGGTTGTGAAATCTCCAAGGTGGAAGCTACTGAAACCCAACTGTCCATGTCTAAGACAATCTGCTGTAGCTGGACACTCTAGCTACTCCGAAATAGTCAAGTGTTTGCTGGCAATGGGACACGTTATCTGAGGTATGCAGAGGGGAGTGTTATCACCTGAAATCATTTGTTTGAGCCAGCGATGGGCATATGTCATGTTCTGAATGGCCTCCTCCTGCCACTCTGTGCTGTTGTTGGCTGTCCTGGCATTTATCATAGGAGGTGACTGGTGGCCCTTTTCCACCAATCCTAGTGGCCTGTAGAGATCTGACTTTTGATGGGTGTAGGTGGAAGAGCCTTGGTAAGAGAAAGGAAGAGGAGGCTTCTCAGGCTGGGATGCAGGAAAACTTTATTGAGGTAAAAGAGTGAAAAGATAAAAGCCCCAACTGGAAAGAAGAGGGTCTGATGTGCAAGTAGAGTGACCATCTGCCAAGGTCTTCTGCTTGCAGAAGACTATGCCAGAGTATCAAGGTCTTTCTGCCTTGCAGAAGGAGCAGATCCATGAAGTTCACCCCAGTGGTTTTTGCCGCTTGAGATGTTTTTCACAGCAGAAAGTGCAGAACATCACCAAAGGAGTGATGCAGAGAAAGAAGTGGGAAAAGAGGAGGGTCCATGCACTATGGAACAAACAGGCTGGGCTGGTCCCCAGCCCTGACTCTCTCTTGGTAGCTTAAGATCAGAAGCTGTTGTGGGCAGGTCCACACATCAAAACCAGCCCAGAAGAACATCCTCAGTCCATATCCTTGCTTCTTGAAAGTACGTGAGTGGTTTCATGCATGTTGTCAAGGGCCCTTAGCAGATGTTGTATCCTCTTCCTCTGCCGTAGCAGCCCAGGCCTCCGAAGCCGTAGCCCAGGCCCCCGTAGCCATAGCCAAGGCCGTAGCCGAAGCCCCCAGAGGAGACGGGCACTCCCTGGGCGCTGAGGACGTTGCCCACGGCAGCGGATGAGGAGGATCCGACGGCGGTGCTCTGGGGGAAGGAGCTGAGGATGGGTCCTGGCAGGGTGACCAGCACGGTGGAAGGCTGGATGACGACGCGGGAGTCCTCGCACTGCCTGACACAGGGCTCGTTGCAGCTGTTGGCCAGCGGGGTGGGTCCGCAGGGGCTGCAGAGGTCGGAGCAGGCCATGTCTGTGGTGTGGAGGGGTCCTGGCAGGGGACAGGAGAGGGGAGAATGGAGGAGAGGAGAGGGTGTGGGGAGAGCGGAGGGCGTGGGGGTGCGAGGGCCGGTGGTGCAGGAGGGCGAGGCAGTGGGGAGGCTGGTGTGGGGCTGTGGGGCTGTGGTGCTGGGGAGGCTTGAGGGGTGCTGAGGCTGGGGCAGAGTGTGCTGGAAGAGCCGGGGCAGGGGGGCAGGAGCAGAGGGCAAGGGGCTTGAGGCTCACCTTGTTGAGCGCGCAGGAGAAGGCGTCAGCAGAGGCGTGTGAGGGACAGAGGCGCTGGGCCGGCTTTTATGCTGGTCCCCGAGGGGCGGGACAGCCTTTGCGCATGGCAGCATTTGTCAGCAAGCAGCTGGTGCGTGCCACAGCCTGGCAAGTCATGAGCTGGGGCCTGTTTTCCTTCCCACAACGCTCCCTTTGCATGTCCTCTGTTGAGGACGTGTCCATTTGGCCCTGGCGGCAGCTTTTAATTGCAAATATTAAAGGCTAAATACTTGGTTTTGATGGCGTGTTTCAGGACACTCGGCAGATCATGCAATGAAAGCGTTGGCGCGGTGGGGGTGTCATCAGTGATATCATCCTGTGGTGCTATTGTGCTGTGGTTTGTGGGTAGGTTGTGAAGAGGGGGCCCCATGTCCTTGCAGCTCGGTCAGGCTGGTCTGGACTTTGGAGCTGTGCTGGCTGTGAGGAGCCAGCAGGTGATGTGAGACATGAAGCAGTGGTTTGGGTTTGGGCGTACGTATCCATGTTGTACCCTGGAACACCACTTGAACTGATGTCCTTTCAAGGCCACTCTGTTTTATCCTTTAAAGATCATGATTTTCTGCAGTGCTTCCTGATGGCTGAAATAGAGCTCATCCCTTTCTATCTATAAGACAATCAAGAGGGTGGGTCTGGCACACTGGAGTCTGATCAGCCTGATCTGTGCCCACTGTTAGGCTCCGTTTTCATTTCTCAGATTTACAGGACAACCTCTTCAGTTATTTCAGCTCTGTGTTCTGCGGTCATAATGCAATACAATGAAGAAACAAGAAGCCGGGGCTGTGCCCATTTTTGCCCAGTGTAGGTTAAGACGTAAACTCACTTCTTCAGCAGACAAGTCATAACTTACAACATCTGAGTCTTCTCATAGTGTCCTTATGAGCAAAAATACATAATTACGTGCCAATGGTAAGAGCGCTCCTTCTTCCTGCTCTGTCATGGTTTGGATGTTACTTGTGTCACTCCTAGAAACATGAAAGCCTCAGCATTCCAGGTGCTGCTGGATCTGCTTTAAAAGGTTCTTAGGGTTAGCTGATGTTTTGTACCTTTCAGATTGGAGGTTTGGTCCGATGCCTTTCCATAATTTAGTGGTTTCTGAGTGAACTGCCAGACAAAAGGTGATGCGCAGGAGACAGCAATTTCCGGGTGATACTGGCTGCATAATGCCCCTACAGCCCCTTCTTGCCACATGTTCTGCCTAAATGGTGCCTCATTTTGATCTCATGGCGCCGCTCCCAGCATACCTCAGGCCGCACCAGAAGCTGGGGTAGCCAAAATCAGAGCAAGAGTTGAGTGAACAGTCCCATGCACCCCAGGATGCGGTTTGCCCCCTTGTCTGCCAGGGCACACTGCTGACTCCTATTGAACCTGCTGCCAGCCAGCACCCCAGGCACCTTTCTGCAGGGCTGCTCTCCAGGAACTCCTCTCCCAGGCTGTGCTTGTGTCCAGCACCGCTCCATTGCAGGCACAGAATCCAGCATTTGTGCTCCTTAAACTTCATGCCATTGATGGTTGCTGTCCTGGGTTCAGCAGTAGCAGTTATTTTTCTCCTTCTTAGTAGCTAGTGCAGTGCTATATTTTCATTTTTTGGCCTGGGAACAGTGCTGATAACGCCGATGTTTTCAGTTGCTGCTCGAATGTTTGGTCGGGCCAAGGGCTTTCTGAGCCTCATGCTCTGCCAGGGAGGAGGAGAGGCCGGGAGGAAGCAGAGACAGGACACTTGACCCAAACTGACCAAAGAGGTGTTCCATACCACAGCACGTCATGCCCAGGATGTAACGGGGAGTTACCCGGAAGGGCTGGGGACTGCAGGGTTGGACGAGGTATCGGTCGGTGCTTGGCTGGCGGGAGTGGGGCGAGTTATTGGTTGGCTGGTGCTGAGATGTTGTATTCTTTCCTCTTGTTATTTCCTTTATCATTGTTATTATTGGTGGTAGCAGCAGTGATCTGTGTTATACCTTAGTTACTAAACTGTTCTTATCTCATCCCGTGGGAGTTGCATTCTTTTCGATTCTCCTCTCCGTCCCTCCAGGAGCAGGGTGAGGGCAAGAAGGGGGGGAAGTGAGCAAACGAGGTTTGTGGTTGGGTTCAAACCACGACACACAGTAATGGGCTTGTGTCACGTTCTGGAAGGCTTCCATGTGTCAGTCTGTTCTGTTGCAGGTTGTGGTTGCATATTTACTTGGAAAAACTTTGTGGCCCTTGTTCACTCAGCCTGATGTCCTGTTGAGCCCTGGCTTTGTGCTGCGTGAAGTTGGAAGAGTCTCAGTAGAAGAAAAGGAGAGGACGCAACAAAGGCTTGGATGCATAAGAACTTTATTATGACAAAAAAGTGGAAATGTAAAAGCATAAAGTGGTAGAGAGCTGGTCTGAGGTGCGAGTAGGGTGACCATCATCTGAGGCTTTCTCTTTGCAGTAGATTCTGTCCGAGCACTGAGGTCTTCTTGCCCTGAACTGGGAGCAGCCCAAGAATGGTCCCCTGAATCTTCCTTAGCTTGTGAGATGCTGGTTGTGCCAGAGAGTACTGGACATAGCAGATGGTTGATGCAGAGAAGGAGGTGAGAGAACAGGAGGAGGTCCACAGGGCATGTTACCAGGCAGAACGGGCCGGTGCTGTGCCCTGCTTCTTTTCTAGATTCCTTGAAAGGAGAACCTGTGGACAGCAGATACGTGTGTGAGGAAGAGTCTGGATGTGCATCCTCAGTCCTTTGCATGGCTTCCAGGGTGTTGTTGCTGGTTGTCAGGGTGCTGTCGAGAGCCCTTAGCAGATGTTGTATCCTCTTCCTCTGCCGTAGCAGCCCAGGCCTCCAAAGCCGTAGCCAAGGCCTCCGAAGCCATAGCCAAGGCCGTAGCCGAAGCCCCCAGAGGAGACTGGCACTCCCTGGGTGCTGAGGACGTTGCCCACGGCAGCGGATGAGGAGGATCCGATGGCGGTGCTCTGGGGGAAGGAGCTGAGGATGGGTCCTGGCAGGGTGACCAGCACGGTGGAAGGCTGGATGACGACGCGGGAGTCCTCGCACTGCCTGACACAGGGCTCGTTGCAGCTGTTGGCCAGCGGGGTGGGTCCGCAGGGGCGGCAGAGGTCGTAGCAGGCCATGTCTGTGGTGTGGAGGGGCCCTGGCAGGGGACAGGAGAGGAGAGGAGAGGAGAGGAGAGGGTGTGGGGAGAGCGGAGGGCGTGGGGGTGCGAGGGGCGGTGGTGCAGGAGGGCGAGGCAGTGGGGAGGCTGGTGTGGGGCTGTGGGGCTGTGGTGCTGGGGAGGCTTGAGGGGTGCTGAGGCTGGGGCAGAGCGTGCTGGAAGAGCCGGGGCAGGGGGGCAGGAGCAGAGGGCAAGGGGCTTGAGGCTCACCTTGTTGAGCGCGCAGGAGAAGGCGTCAGCAGAGGCGAGTGAGGGACAGAGGCGCTGGGCCGGCTTTTATGCTGGTCCTGCAGTGCCCGAGGGGGCTGAGGCAGTCTTTGTGCACGGCAGCGTTTTTGTGCAAGCGGTTGGTGCATGTCAGAGCCTTGCAAGCAATTAGTTGTGGCTGTGTTTTCCATCCAAGAATTCCGGAAGTTCATGTCCTCCTGTTGAGGACGTGTCCTTCTGGCCCTGGCGGCAGCTTTCAGGTATTAGAGACCAAAGGCTTGGTGTTGATGGTGCCTGTCAGGGTATTTGGCAGAACATGCAAAAAAAGCTTTGGAAAGGTGTGGTTGTCGTCAGTGATGTCATCCTGGGCACTCCTGGCTGTGGTTTGTGGGTTTCTTGCCGTGCTTCCTGATGGCTGAAATAGAGCTCATCCCTTTGTATTTGGGAGAAAATCAAGAGGGTGGATCTGGCACACTGAAGGCTGGTCAGCCTGACCTGTGCCCAGTCTTAGGCTGCATTTACATTTCTTAGGTTTACAGGACAACCTCTTCTGTTCTGGCAACTCTATGTCCTGAGCGCACAATGAAATACAATGAAGAAACAAGAAACCGGGGCTGTACCCATTTTGCCCATGGCGACAGCTTTCAAGTATTAGAGACCAAAGGTTTTGTGTTGATGGCGCATTTTATAACACTTGGCAGAACGTGCAACCAAAGCGTTGGAGAGGTGGGGTATCATCAGTGATGTCATCTCTTAGCACTTATGTGGTGGTGTTTGTGGGTTCCTTGTGAAGACTGGCCCCCATGTCCTCGTACTCATTTCAGGTTTGCCTGGGCTTTGGAGTAGTGTTGCGTGAGGGGCTGCCCCTTCCATTGCATTTGGTCCCTCCCTGTATTGCTGCCTGGTCACTAAGCATGGCTTTGGGCCTTCCCTTTTGGGTGAGCTCTGTGGGTTTCTTTCTGCCCTTGTGCTTGGGAGGTTGTCCCTGGGTGAAGTGGGTTTACGTGGTAACGTTTTGGTAGCCATTGGGCTGCTGTGTTGTCTTTCCTGAGAAGATGGCAGAAGCGTCCCCCATATCCGATAAAGGCTGTGGGAAGGACTCACGTAAGTCTGTGGAAGGCTTTTTCCTGTGAACGAGGACCAATGATGGAGCAGGGGAAGAGTGAGAAGGGAGGAAGAGCAGAGATAAGGTGGGGTGAACTGACCACAATTCCCATTCCCGTCTCTCTGTGCTGTTTTCTGCAAGGGAGCAGTAATTTAGAAGGGAAGATGAACCTTGAAGAAGGGAGAGGTTGGGGGCAGGTTTTTAAATAATTGGTTTTATTTCTCTTAATTCTACTCTGACTTTTGATAAATTAATTTCCCTGAGTTAAGTCTGTTTTGCTGCTACTGGAACCTGGTGAGTGATCTCCATGTCCTTATCTGAACTTGGGATCTTCTCCCCCTCCCCAATTGAGGAAGAGGAGTGATAGAGCCGCTCAGTGAGCTCTTGGTGCGCAGCCAAGGTCAAACCAGCTCAGAGCCCCATCTTCACAGGAGAACAGGGTTACAGGCTTGTTCCTGCACCTTGTTCCAAGTGCCCCATGCAGGGCCTTGCTGAGCCAAGGTGATGAGGATTGTGACCTCACACTGGGGACTTCCTGTGTGACGTCGGAGCAGAGGGATGTTGGCTTGGGATCCCTTGCAGAGGTGTTTCAGAAATACAGCAGAAGGGAAGATGGTTGATCCAGAGACCTCCTGCATTGTTGGAGCCTGCAGTGAAAAGGGGCTGGCGGCCACCTAAGCATTCTGCCAAGGCATCATTTGTGGACCCCATAGCAAGGTGAGATCATGACCTGGGGACTCTGACATGGGTGGAATGGGGAAAATGCAGCCAGAAGGTCAGTGCAACAGGAGCACACGCCTGGGTGAGAGGAGCCTCCCAGAGCAGGAGGGTGGTGACCTGGGCGTCCTGCATGGTATTGTCCATGTGCCCATGGTCCTCGCAGCAGACAGTGACAGGGCCATGAGTTCCTGTGTGGTTGGCCCCAGGAACCCACCCGAATGGCCACATGAGCCTGGGGTGACTCCGTAAGAGTTGTGCACAGGGGAGCACTGCTCTGCTCAATGCGTTGTTTGTGACAGTAATGGGCTTGTGTCACGTTCTGGAAGGCTTCCATGTGTCAGTCTGTTCTGTTGCAGGTTGTGGTTGCATATTTACTTGGAAAAACTTTGTGGCCCTTGTTCACTCAGCCTGATGTCCTGTTGAGCCCTGGCTTTGTGCTGCGTGAAGTTGGAAGAGTCTCGGTAGAAGAAAAGGAGAGGACGCGACAAAGGCTTGGATGCATAAGAACTTTATTATGACAAAAAAGTGAAAATGTAAAAGCATAAAGTGGTAGAGAGCTGGTCTGAGGTGCGAGTAGGGTGACCATCATCTGAGGCTTTCTCTTTGCAGTAGATTCTGTCCGAGCACTGAGGTCTTCCTGCCCTGAACTGGGAGCAGCCCAAGAAAGGTCCCCTGAATCTTCCTTAGCTTGTGAGATGCTGGTTGTGCCAGAGAGTACTGGACATAGCAGATGGTTGATGCAGAGAAGGAGGTGAGAGAACAGGAGGAGGTCCACAGGGCATGTTACCAGGCAGAACGGGCCGGTGCTGTGCCCTGCTTCTTTTCTAGATTCCTTGAAAGGAGAACCTGTGGACAGCAGATACGTGTGTGAGGAAGAGTCTGGATGTGCATCCTCAGTCCTTTGCATGGCTTCCAGGGTGTTGTTGCTGGTTGTCAGGGTGCTGTCGAGAGCCCTTAGCAGATGTTGTATCCTCTTCCTCTGCCATAGCAGCCCAGGCCTCCGAAGCCGTAGCCCAGGCCCCCGTAGCCGTAGCCAAGGCCGTAGCCGAAGCCCCCAGAGGAGACTGGCACTCCCTGGGCGCTGAGGACGTTGCCCACGGCAGCGGATGAGGAGGATCCGACGGCGGTGCTCTGGGGGAAGGAGCTGAGGATGGGTCCTGGCAGGGTGACCAGCACGGCGGGAGGCTGGATGACGACGCGGGAGTCCTCGCACTGCCTGACACAGGGCTCGTTGCAGCTGTTGGCCAGCGGGGTGGGTCCGCAGGGGCTGCAGCGGTCGTAGCAGGCCATGTCTGTGGTGTGGAGGGGCCCTGGCAGGGGACAGGAGAGGGGAGAATGGAGGAGAGGAGAGGAGAGGAGAGGAGAGGAGAGGAGAGGAGAGGAGAGGAGAGGAGAGGAGAGGAGAGGAGAGGAGAGGAGAGGGTGTGGGGAGAGCGGAGGGCGTGGGGGTGTGAGGGGCGGTGGTGCAGGAGGACGAGGCAGTGGGGAGGCTGGTGTGGGGCTGTGGGGCTGTGGTGCTGGGGAGGCTTGAGGGGTGCTGAGGCTGGGGCAGAGCGTGCTGGAAGAGCCGGGGCAGGGGGGCAGGAGCAGAGGGCAAGGGGCTTGAGGCTCACCTTGTTGAGCGCGCAGGAGAAGGCGTCAGCAGAGGCGAGTGAGGGACAGAGGCGCTGGGCCAGCTTTTATGCTGGTCCCCGAGGGGCGGGACAGCCTTTGCGCATGGCAGCATTTGTCAGCAAGCAGCTGGTGCGTGCCACAGCCTGGCAAGTCATGAGCTGGGGCCTGTTTTCCTTCCCACAACGCTCCCTTTGCATGTCCTCTGTTGAGGTCAAGTCCATCTGGCCCTGGCGGCAGCTTTTAATTGCAAATATTAAAGGCTAAATGCTTGGTTTTGATGGCGTCTTTCAGGACACTCGGCAGATCATGCAAGGAAAGCATTGAAGTGGTGGGGTGTCGTCCATGATGTCAGCCCATGGCACTCGTGTGCTGTGGTTTGTGGGTGCACTGTGAACCGGGTGCCCTATGTGCTTGCAGCCCTCAGGCTGCTCTGTGCTTTGGAGCTGTGCTGGCTATGTGGGGCTGCCCTTTCCATTGTATTTGGTTCTTCCCCACCTTGCTACCACATTGCTGAGCCTGTCTTTAAGCCTGTCTTTCCTGTAGGATGAGCTCTATGGGTATCTTGCTGTCTATTTATGTTTGTAAGGTTGTACTTGTTGTAGCGTGTTTATGTTTACTGTTATGGTGGTGAAGCACTGGAATGTATTACTTAGGGAGGTTGTGCATGCTCCATCCCTGGCCGTGTTCAAGGCCAGATTGGACGAAGCGATGGGTGGTACGGTTTAGTATGAGATATTCCTGCTCATGGCAGGGGGATTTGAACTAGATGATCTTAAGGTCCTTTCCAACGCTAACTATTCTATGATTCTATGAATCTATGTGGGAAGGTTTAGGTAGATGCAGCTGCCGTGGTGGCTTCTGTTAGAAGATGCAAGAAGCTTCCTCCATGTCTCATAGATTCTGTTTGAAGAACCCACGCTGGGTAGATTCAGGAAGGGCTGTTTGTATTGGAAGGGATCCCAGGATGAAGGATGAGTAGACTGTGAGGAACAAAGAGGATTAGCAGCAAAGTGTGTTGAACTGACTACAACTTCCATTCCTCATCCCCATGTGCTGCTTTGGGAAAGGGAATATGTAATTCATGAGGGAAGGTGAACCTGGAAGAAGGGTTGGGGAAGGTGTTTCAAGATGTGGTTTTATTTCTCAGAATTCTAATCTGATTTTTGGTTTTGATAAACTAAATTAATTTCCCCGAGCCAAGTCTGTTTTGCTTCCAGTGGAAAGCTGTGAGTGATCTCTATGTACTGATCTCAACTCCAGAGGCTTTTGTCATATTCTTCTCCTACCTGAGGAAGGGGCATGATAGTGACTACTTGGTGCCCAGCCAAAGTCCACACACCATAGAGCCCTATCTTCACTGCAGGGCTGGGTTACAGGCTTGGTCTTGCACTTGGCCCCCAGTGCCCCACGCAGGGCCTTTCTGAGCGAGGGTGAGGAGCATTGTGACCTCATACTGGGGGTTTTCTGTGGGGTTTTCTGTGTGACCTCAGAGCAGAGCGATGGTGAGTTGGGGTCTCCTGCGGAGGTGGTGCAGAGACTCCACAGCAGTGAAGGTCGTGGTCAGGAGACCCCCTGCGTGGGTCACTGTTGGACTGTGCAGTGAAGAGGGGCTGGTGGTTTGAGGATCATCCAAGGCTTCAGTTGAAGACCCCGTAGCAAGCTGAGACCATGGTCTGTGAACTGTGATGTGGGTGGAATGGGGACCTTGCAGCCCAAAGGTCAGTGCAGCAACAAAGTGGTTCCTGAGAACTAGAAATGCTGAATGGCCTCTTCTTTTGAAAAAGAATGAAGAATAGGAAGGAAGAATTGGACAAATAGGGGCTGTTGAGTCTGCTCGTGTTTCCCTGGAAGGTGATGTTGGAAATCTTCCCAGCAAGGACTGCAAATGCCAGGAATGATGAGAAGTTGATGTGAAGTCCTCAGCATATACTTGCAAATGGTAAATCGTGCTTGCTCAAACTCTGTCTCCCCTGCAAGGAAGTGCCCGTTATTGTGGATGAGGAGAAAGCCTTGGCTGGTGTTTACCTCGCTTGTCTTTATAAAGTCTTTGGCCCTTTCACCCCTTGCATGCCCATTGACAAGCTGACAAAATACCTTTTGTATGTGGGGCCAGTGCGGTGCAGTGCCAAGTGGCTGAAGGGCTGAGCCCAGAGGCTTGTGATGAGTGGCACAAAGTCCAGCTGGAGGCAAGTCTCAGGTCATGTAGGACATGGACGTGGGGCCAGCATGTTCAGCAGCCTCATCAAGAACCGGCCCAATATGATCAAGTCCTCAGGCAGCAAGTTGGCAGGTGATAGCTTCATTATTAAAAAGGGGGATATTAATCATAGAATGATAGAATAGTTGGGGTAGCAAAGGCCTTTAAGATCATCAACTTCCAACCCCCCTGCCCTGGGCAGGGGCACCTCACGCTAGACCATGTCACCCAAGGCTCTGTCCAGCCATCCCTTGAACACCCCCAGGGATGGAGCATTCCAGCTTCCCTGGGCAACCCATTCCAGTGCCTCACCACCCTCACAGGAAAGAATTTCTTCCTTATACCCAATCGAAACTTCCCCTGTACAAGATTTAGCCCATTAACCCTTGTCCTATCACCACAGTCCTTAATGAAGTGTCCCTCCCCAGCATCCTTATAATCCTGCTTTTGACAGTGGAAGCTGCTCTGATGTCACCATGTAGCTTCTCTTCTCCAGGCTGCACAGCCCCAGTGTTCTCAGCCTGTGTTCATATGGTAGATGCTCCAGACCCTGGTAATGCTCGTGGGCCTCCTCTGGACTTGTTCCAACACTTCCATTTGTTTTAATGTTGTGGACCCCAGAACTGTACACAATAGTCCAAGTGAGGTCCAGTTGTCCAAGTGAAGACCCAGGTTAATTCAAGGCCGGTCAATGTCACCTCTGTGACAGGAGAGATCATGGAGCAGTTTGTCCTGGAAACTATGCCAAGGCACACGGAAAAGACAAAGGTCATCACTGACAGACACCATGGCTTCACAGAGGGTAAATCATGCCTAACAAGTTTTGTGTCTTCCTGCGATGGTGTTAGAGCATTGGTGGGTATAGGAAGAGTGACTGCCATTATCTTTCCTTGTGCAAAGCGTTAGATGCGGTGCCACACAAGAACCCTGTCTCTGAAACAGAGAGAGGTGGAATTGAAGGCTGGGCACCAGGCATCCAGGCAGAGGTAGGCCAGCAGACACGAGGAGCTTGTGTCACAGGTGGAAGGGCATCAATGTTTCCAAGGCTTTGTTTGGGTAGGCAAAGAGCTGGAGTGATGGGCTGGAAGCCCCCCGAGTGCCAGTGGGTGGTGTTGCTGGAGCTAGAGTTCCGAAGAGAGGTCTCATGGTTCTATTTTGATCACCCCTATGGCCTGTTGAGCCCAGTGATTTTGCCGGGTGAGGCTGGATGAGTGTTTGGGAGGAAATGAAGAGGAAGGGCCTGAGGCTGGGATGCAGGAGAAGTTTATTGAATATAAACACAGGGAAAAGGCAGGCGCACCAAGTGGAAGGCAACCAGTGAGAGGTGAAGTGGGGCAGCAATGTGACATTGTATGTAGTAGGTATTGCCGGGGCCCTGAGATCTTTGTGCCCCACAGTGTGAATGTCACAGGGTTGGTACCTGGTGGGTTTGGCGTGTGAGAAGGTGTCTGCAGGAGAGTGGGGTGAACATAGCAGAAGGAGCAATGCAGAGAAGGAAGTTGGAGAAGAGGACAATGCTCAAGGGCCTTGTTTCCAGACAGCTCAAGCTGGGCACTTTCCCTGCTTGAT
The DNA here is from genome assembly GCF_037157495.1 of Lathamus discolor. NCBI lineage: Eukaryota > Metazoa > Chordata > Aves > Psittaciformes > Psittacidae > Lathamus > Lathamus discolor. Next base: position 160,099,561 of record NC_088885.1, on the reverse strand, counting down.
TTCGTTGTTCCTTGAGAGGAGGAGGTGTAGATGTTGAGTCCATGGAGTAGCATTGGCCCAAAGGTTTGTCCTTAGTCCAAGCTTTTGTTCCCGTGGTGTGTGTGGTTGGTGTCATGGTACTGTCAAGGGAGCTTAGCAGATGTAACCTCTTCCTCCGCCGTAGCAGCCCAGGCCCCCGTAGCCGTAGCCAAGGCCATAGCCGAAGCCCCCAGAGGAGACTGGCACTCCCTGGGCGCTGAGGACGTTGCCCACGGCAGCGGATGAGGAGGATCCGACGGCGGTGCTCTGGGGGAAGGAGCTGAGGATGGGTCCTGGCAGGGTGACCAGCACGGTGGAAGGCTGGATGACGACGCGGGAGTCCTCGCACTGCCTGACACAGGGCTCGTTGCAGCTGTTGGCCAGCGGGGTGGGTCCGCAGGGGCTGCAGCGGTCGTAGCAGGCCATGTCTGTGGTGTGGAGGGGCCCTGGCAGGGGACAGGAGAGGAGAGGAGAGGAGAGGAGAGGAGAGGAGAGGAGAGGGTGTGGGGAGAGCAGTGGGCGTGGGGGTGCGAGGGCCGGTGGTGCAGGAGGGCGAGGCAGTGGGGAGGCTGGTGTGGGGCTGTGGGGCTGTGGTGCTGGGGCGGCTTGAGGGGTGCTGAGGCTGGGGCAGAGCGTGCTGGAAGAGCCGGGGCAGGGGGGCAGGAGCAGAGGGCAAGGGGCTTGAGGCTCACCTTGTTGAGCGCGCAGGAGAAGGCGTCAGCAGAGGCGAGTGAGGGACAGAGGCGCTGGGCTGGCTTTTATGCTGGTCCCCGAGGGGCGGGACAGCCTTTGCGCATGGCAGCATTTGTCAGCAAGCAGCTGGTGCGTGCCACAGCCTGGCAAGTCATGAGTTGTGTTTGTGTTTTCCTTCCCACAGCGCTCTCTTTGCATGTTCTCCTGTTGAGGACGTGTCCATCCGGCCCTGGCGGCAGCTTTTAAGTGCAAGTATTGAAGGCCAGAAGCTTGTTTCTTGTGGCACCTTTTTGGCCAGGCAGTAAACACGACCAAAGTGTTAGAGAGGTGGGGTGTCCTCAGTGAGGTTATCCCATGGTGCTCATGTGCTGTGGTTTGCAGGTACATTGTGAAGAATGGGTGCCATTTCCTCAGAGCCCTGTCACGTCAGTCTGTGCTTTGGAGCTGTGCTGGCCGTGGGGAGCTGCCCCTTCGATCGCATTCGATTCGTCCCGGCCTTCTTGCCTGGTCGCTAATCCTGATTTGAGCCCTTGGTTGAATTCTGTGCATGTCCTGGTGCCCTTTGTGGTTGTAAGGCTGTCCCTGGGAGAGTGCATTTATGTGGACAGGTTTCAGTAGCCGTGGGTCTGCTGTGGTGCCTTCTGTGAGAAAATGCCAGAAGCTTTCTCCATGTCCAATAGAGCATGTGGGAAGGACCTATGTTGGCTAAAGTAGTGGAGGCCTCTTTCCCATTATAGTGACCCCACAATGAATAAGTTAAGAGTGTGAAGAGGAAGGATTGGCAGAGACAAGGTGTGTTGTACTGACCACAGGTCCCATTCCCCTCTTGCCTGTGCCACTTTGGTCGAAGTTGTAAGTACTTTGGGACTGAACTGGATCCTTGAAGAAAGGCGGCGTTGGGAGAAAGTGTTTTAAGAGTTGATTATTTTCTTATTTCTCTACCCTGATTTTGTTACATGAATTTCCCCATATGAAGTCTGTTTTGCTGCCACTGGAAACTTGTGAGTGATCTCCATTTTCTTATCATGACTCTGGAGGCTTCAGTCTTATTCTTCTCCCCCTAAAGCTGTTGAGGAAGAGGAGTGATGCAGGGGCTCAGTGAGCACTTGGTGCCCAGCCAAGGTGAACCCACCACAGAGCCCCATCTTCACAGGAGAACAGGGTGACAGGCTTGCTCCTGCACCTCATCCCCATTGCCTTGTACCCGGCCTCATTGTGCCACTGTGAGGAGGATTGTGACCTCATAGTGGGGCCTTTCTCTGTGACCTCAGAGCAGAGGGATGGTGGCTTGGGTCCCCTGCAGAGGTGGTCCAGAGTCACAGCAGTAGGGAGGATGGTTGTTCTGGAGACCCCCTGCACTGTTGGGATGCATAGTGATGAGGAGCCTGTGTCCAAGATAGGCCCAAAGGCATCATTTATGGACCCCATAGCAAGATGAGACCATAGCCTGCAGACTGTGATGTGAATGGAATGGGTACCGTGCACCCAGGAGGTCAATGCAACAAGGACCCAAACTGGGGTTAGAGGAGGATCCCAGAGCAACGAGGGTTGTGATCTGGGCATGCTGTATGGGGTTATCCATGGTCCTTGCAGCAAAGCATTAAGGGTCCATTAGTCCCTGTATGGGTGGTCTTGGGACCCCAGCCAGAAGTGCCCATGAGACCGGGGCAACTTCATCAGAGGCATGTTCAGGGGAACGTAGTCATGTTCAAGACTGTTTGAGCCATTTGGTGCCTCAAGCTACTGTGTCACATTGTGGAGGCCACCCAGGAGCCTGTCTTTGATGCCGGTGGTAGCATACATCCCAGGAGAAGACTTATGGCCTTTTTCCACTTACCTGGATGACCTTCTGATACCTGACTTAGTGCTGCGTGAAGTTGGAAGAGCCTTGGTAGAAGAAAGGGAGAGGAGGCATCAGAGGCTGGGATGGAGGAGACCGTTATTGAGGCAAGAGGAATTGTGAAGAGGGGGTCCCATATCCTCACAGCATTGTTACACTGCTCTGAGCTTTGGAGCTGTGCTGGCCGTGAGGGTCCTGCCCCTCCCATCGCATCCGGTCCCTCTCTTCCTTGCTGCCAGGTCTCTAAGCCTGTCTTTTGGCCCGTCCTTTCCCTGTGGATGTGCTCTGTGGTTGTCTTGGTGGCCTTTGTGCTTGTAAAGTGTTCGCTGGGTGAGTGCTTTTATGTGGAATGTTTTTGTTAGCCATTATGTTGCTGTGGTGTCTCCCGTGAGAAGGTGCCTGAAGCTTTCTCCAAGTCCGATAGAGAATGCGGGAAGGATTCACCTAAGTTCTTGGAGGGCTGTTTCTGTGGAAGGGGCCCCAGAATGGAGCAGGTGAAGAGTGTGAGGAGGGTGGAGTGGCAGAGACAATGTGGAGTGAACTGACCACAATTCCCCTTCCCATCCCTCTGTACTGTTTAGGGAATGGGAGTAAGTAATGTAGGAGGCAAGATGAACCTGGAAGAAGGGAGAGGTTGGGGGAGTGTGTGCTAGGATTTGTTTCAAGTTCTCCTAATTCTCCTGTGACTTTTGATTTTAATAAGTGTATTTCAACATATGAAGTCTGTTTTGCTGCCACTGGAAAACAGTGAGTGATCTCCATGTTCTTATCCTGATTCGGGAGACTTTCATCTTGTTCTTCTCTCCCCTCTCAAGGAAGTGGAGTGATAGAGCAGCTCCTTGAGCACTTGATGCCCAGCCAAGCTCCACTCATGGAGCCCCATCTTTGCAGCAGAACTGGGTCACAGGCTTGGTCCTGCACTTGTCTCCAGTGCTCTATGTAGGGCGGTGCTGAGCCAAGGTGAGGAGGATTGTGACCTCACACTGGGGGCTTTCTCTGTGACATCAGAGCTGAGGAATGTTGGCTTTGGGTCCCCTGCAGAGGTGGTCCAGAGATTCTGCAGCAGGGAGGATGGTGCTCAGGAGACCTCCTGCGTGGGTCATTGATGGGCTTCTCAGTGAAGAGGTGCTGATGCCTAGGGAAAATCCAAGTCCTCTTTTGTGGACCCCATAACAAGGTGAGACCATGGCCTGGGAACTGTGGTGTGTGTGGAATGGGGACCAAGCAGCTGGGTGGTCAGTGCAACACCGACCCACACCTGGGTGAGAGCAGGATCTCAGAGCAGGAAAGGTGGTGATCTGTGCACACTGCATAGGCAACCCAAGGTCCTTGTAGTTGGGGGGGGGCCTGGAACACCACCCAGATGGTCTCATGAGTCTGTGGTGACTCCCTCAGAGGCGTGCTTATGGGAGTGTTGTCATGTTCATGACTATCTTTGAGCCAGCGCTTCCTCAAACCTCTATCGCATTGTGAAAGCACCCCAGGTGCCAGTGTCTGTTGGTCGTGGTGGTTTTTCTCCAGGAGAATCCTTGTGGCCTTTTTCAGCCACGCAGATGGGCTGTTGAGCCCTGGCTTTGTGCTGCGTGAAGTTGGAAGAGCTTTGGTAGAAGAAAGGGGAAGAGGTGTCAGAGGCTGGGATGCAGGAGAACTTTATTGAGATAAAAGCATGAAAACGTACAAGCATAAGGAGGAAGAGAGCTGAGATGCAAGTAGAGTGACCATGCACTGAGGTCTTCTGTATGCAGTAGATTTTGTCAGAGCACCGAGGTCTTCCTGGCTTGCTTGGGGTGGAAACCATTGGAGGTCCCCTGATGCTGTTTAGCCTGTAAGATGCTGGTGCGGCACACAGTACTGCATGAAGCAGATGGGGTGGTGCAGAGAAGGAATTTGGAGAAGAGGAAGACATCCATGGGCCACGCTACCAGGCAGCCTGAGGTGGCCCCTTCGCTGCTTGCTTAATGCCACAAGAGAAGGAGCTGCAGAAAGTGAACTGGTGTGCCAGCATTACCCCAAACGTGAATCCACAACCCATGCCTTTGCTTCTAGAATGTACGTGAGTGGTTTCGTGCGTGTTGTCAAGGGCCCTTAGCAGATGTTGTATCCTCTTCCTCTGCCATAGCAGCCCAGGCCTCCGAAGCCGTAGCCCAGGCCTCCGAAGCCGTAGCCAAGGCTGTAGCCGAAGCCCCCAGAGGAGACGGGCACTCCCTGGGCGCTGAGGACGTTGCCCACGGCAGCGGATGAGGAGGATCCGACGGCGGTGCTCTGGGGGAAGGAGCTGAGGATGGGTCCTGGCAGGGTGACCAGCACGGCGGGAGGCTGGATGACGACGCGGGAGTCCTCGCACTGCCTGACACAGGGCTCGTTGCAGCTGTTGGCCAGCGGGGTGGGTCCGCAGGGGCGGCAGAGGTCGGAGCAGGCCATGTCTGTGGTGTGGAGGGGCCCTGGCAGGGGAGAGGAGAGGAGAGAATGGAGGAGAGGAGAGGAGAGGAGAGGAGAGGAGAGGAGAGGAGAGGAGAGGAGAGGGTGTGGGGAGAGCGGAGGGCGTGGGGGTGCGAGGGGCGGTGGTGCAGGAGGGCGAGGCAGTGGGGAGGCTGGTGTGGGGCTGTGGGGCTGTGGTGCTGGGGCGGCTTGAGGGGTGCTGAGGCTGGGGCAGAGCGTGCTGGAAGAGCCGGGGCAGGGGGGCAGGAGCAGAGGGCAAGGGGCTTGAGGCTCACCTTGTTGAGCGCGCAGGAGAAGGCGTCAGCAGAGGCGAGTGAGGGACAGAGGCGCTGGGCCGGCTTTTATGCTGGTCCTGCAGTGCCCGAGGGGGCTGAGGCAGTCTTTGTGCATGGCAGCGTGTTTGTGCAAGCAGCTGGTGCATGTCAGAGCCTTGCAAGCAATTAGTTGTGGCTGTGTTTTCCTTCCTGTAGTTCTGCAATTTCATGTCCTCTGTTGAGGATGTGTCCTGGTCCTGGCGGCAGCTTTCTAGTCGAGAATGACAGGTCAAAAACCTGTTATTGATGGCATGTGCGAGATTCTGCAAAACATGGAAACAAAGCTTTGGAGAGGTGGGGTGACCTCAGCGATGTCATCTCTTGGCACTCTTGTGGTATGGTTTGTGGATGTGTTGTGATGAAGGGGCCCCAAGTCGTAGCATCCCTGTCAGGCTGGTCTGGACTTCGGAGCTGTTCTGGCCTTGTGGGGCTGCCTCTTCCAACACATTTGGTCCATCCCCACCTTGCTGCCAGGTCTCTAAGCCTGTCTGTAGGCCTGTCCTTTCCTGTCTTGTGAGCTCTGTGGGTGTCTCAGTGCCCTTTGTGTTCTAAGGTTGCCCCTTGGAGTAGTGTGTTTCTGTGGAAAGCTTTTTGTAGGCGTAGGGTTGTCAATGTGGCTTTATGAGAGGAGGCCTGAAACTTCTCCTATGTCTGATAGAGCCTGTTGGGAGTATTTTGGGCAAGGCTATACGTACTTCATGAGGGAAATTGAACGTA